>NC_079908.1:11499010-11710007 GCF_024868665.1 Triplophysa rosa
CTATTAAATAAGTAAAGAAGTAATTATATAATGTATTCAATATATGAGAGAGGAAAGGCAGAGAGGCCATGCAGATTACCTGATGTTTTTCAGAGTTTTCACCCAGTCTATAACATTCCAGTGAGAGGTGTCCGCACCAAGGCTCGTACATTTGTTTTGAAAGAGGAGGATTGTAACCGGGTGTATTTCAACTTGTTTTCGACCTGTAGGTGACAGCGTCGGACGTATTAATCGGGTACGATTTGTTTTACGTCCATAGCGTGAAATTTGAGTGCTACCAGCTCGGTTCAAGACAGCGAAGCTTTGTTTAGGAATAACAACTGTTCCCCACCTGGCATCAGTAGATCACATGAAACAATGCGTGACGAATCGACCTGTGCGTTACAAGCATTCTATGGGACAAACTCATCTTTAATCTCGCTATATCTCTCTAACTAATCAGAAAAACAACTCGTCACTAACATTCTGAACATATCCGGGTTTAAAACGAAATGCTAAAACATATACGCTTTATTCGTATTCAGCAATGCAAAGATGTTACTGTTATTTAATTTGATAACATTTTATTTTAATTTGAAAACTTTGTGCATTTCTAGTTCTTGTTGCTAGTTTGTACTGTATATCTCAGTTGAGAAATACAAATTTCAGCATTTTCAGTTATCTGTGTGCATTTTCCTTGATAACAACTAAGTTGACTCTTTACACCCAGTTTATCGTATCGCAATCGCACATCGCAATTTTTACCTCAATAATCGCAATGTGACATTTTCCTCAAATCGTGCAGCCCTACTATTAAATATGTCTATAAAATGTCTATATAAATGTAAATAGTGTTATATCTGTTACTGATGTGGCATATTGTCTACTCTATGCACTGATTTATATTCATGATATTGACTGATTCTCGTATTTTTAGTCTGTTATATGCAGCAGGATTGACTGCAGAGTTGTTGCTATGGACCTCAGAGGACATGGTAAGGGCTTTAAACCAGCTTCTTTGTGTCTTCGATACTTCCTTGAAAACAAACTATGAGAACAAAGCATATTATCTACATCACCAGTGTATAAGTCTGTAATGTTTTTCTTAATACAACTCAGGTGACGCTAAAGTCAAGAACCCTGATGACCTCTCTGCTGAGACGATGGCAAAGTAAATTCATATTCATCAAGATGTCTTTACAATGACGTGTTTGAAGATTGTAATTTAGGAATTTTACTTTCTCTTAGGGATATTGGAAAAGTGGTGGAGGTGCTTTATGGTGAAAACCCGCCTCCTATCATGATTATTGGTCACAGTATGGGTGGAGCAATAGCGGTTCACACTGCTGCAGCCAATCACGTGCCATCACTGCTTGGTCTATGTGTAATTGATGTCGTGGAAGGTAAGTTTTCAGCCCTCATCCTCGTTCAACTTTGTTTCTAAGTGCAACATGATAATCACAAATAAAAAATAAACATGAAATGGTGCAATAGTTTCCATGCATATATCTCCATTATATACCCTATTGTAATCATTTTTCAGGTACAGCAATGGATGCCTTGAATAGCATGCAAAACTTTCTGAGGAGTCGACTAAAAACGTTTAAATCTGTGGAGAATGCTATTGAATGGAGGTACATAAGCACTGTAGCCTTATACTATTGCAGGCATATTTAGTTAAGGCATTTCTGACTTCACTCAAACTTTTTTTTTTTTTTTTTAAGTATTTTGTTTAAAATGCAATGACCGTAATTGTCATTATGTCAATTTAAAAGTTAATTTTAGAATAACACAATATTGTTACTAGCAAAAACATATGTATTATCACGAATACTGAATACTGTTTATTCCACGTTTTGGATACCAGTGTAAAAAGTGGTCAAATCAGGAATATTGAGTCCGCACGTGTGTCCATGGTTGGACAGGTGAAAAAGTAAGTCTTCATACATTTCCTTCAACTATGCCTTGAAACATCTCTTTATTTAGAGAAACTTTAGCAGTTACATCTGTTGTACTGATCAGTTGCATATCATTGATCTGATGTGTTTGGATGTTTAGGTGTGAGGAGCCCTTAAGCAGTCCAGGGGTTTCTAAGAGCATCAGTGAGGGAATTATTGAAGAAGAAGAGGAGGAAGAAGAAGGATGCGAATCCAACCACAAAAGAAAGAAAGAAGATGACCGGGAGGTATACACGTTTTCAACATTAATAGAAAACTTGCCGAAGCTTCTACATTTCTTAGAATGTCACATTAGTAGAAATATGGTGGTTCATAACAATGCTCTCCATTAAGGTTTTTTTTTGTAAATTTTTTCTATTTGGAATTGCAGATAAAGAAAGAAAGTTTGTACACTTGGCGCATTGAACTCTCAAAGACGGAGAAGTATTGGGAGGGCTGGTTTAAAGGACTGTCTTCTCTCTTTCTCAGCTGTCCTGTGCCAAAACTATTACTGCTGGCCGGTAAAAGGGCTGACAGATCTTTATTTTATACAATGGACTATTGAATAGACATCTCATTGATGTGTTTGTCTCCCACAGGCGTTGACAGGCTTGATAAAGATCTTACTATTGGACAAATGCAGGGTGAGACTCTTGTGACTGTTGCCTGTTCAGCAGACTAGCATTCGCTCCAAGAGGTTGCTCATGTCTTTTGTGCTCTTTGTTACAGGAAAGTTCCAGATGCAGGTTCTTCCACAGTGTGGCCATGCTGTTCATGAAGATGCCCCCGAAAAAGTATGTCTGTTTTATATTACAGTGTTGCCACAGTCATAAAAAGATTAATTTGTCCTTTAAGCAGTTTTCATTCAGCTACATCCATACTAGATAGATACAACTATGTCTTAATAAAACGATCTTGTTGGTCAACAAAGACAAGAACTCTAGTATAATGACTTTTCTTGTTTGGTCATTACAGGTAGCTGATGCTCTAGCCACCTTTATGGTCCGTCACAAATTCACTGAATTCAAGGATGGTTTCCCCTGGTGAGAATACTTTTGATTAAGTCGTATAAGAGATAATGACGTGTGTATAATTTGTTTAAATTGAATGGTCCTCCTCTGTTTGTGTCCTTTGCTTTCACAGACGGCGTAGTGTCTCCTGTTGTAGTTTTCATCCAGTTGTCATGTCATCCTCTCTGCCCTCTTGCTCTCCACCAGGGATTACAGTCCAACCATGACAATGCCTCTGCTGCAACAATATTCAAAGTACTTTATTAAATTATATTCAGTTTTGTATGTCTTTGTTATATTCAGTTTTGTATGACTTTATGTATATTTGATGTAGTCACTATTATTACAATGAACATTTTTGGCAGGAATAATTAATACAATGACAATAATTTAAAAATGTTATGTACATTTACATTTTTATTTCCCGCTTTTGCATTTCTTTTGATGCCTTGCTTGTTTGTTGTTGTAATTAGGATGATTGCATTGTGTTTAAAGTGTTGGTCATTGCTGATTTCCAGGGAAATAATAAAAAGAGGTTTCAGCAGTCTTTACGCATTCATCTTGTACAGTACATGACTGTCTTTTTTTATTAATCTCTGATTAAATAATTATTTCATGTCTTTTTCTTTGTACACCCAATAAGGATGCTTATAAGTACAATAGGATTTTATTTACTTAAATTTTTTGCCGCCTGCAATTTGTTGCTGCGTGTGATGTAAAAATAATATTTACCCACATATTAGAACATGGTACATTCATATAAACATTATGTCCCGGTTTCACAGACACAGCTTAGCTTAAACCAGGACTATGCCTTAGTTGAATTAAGATATTTGTCGCTTTTATAAAAATACCTTAGAAGAATACATTACTGGTGCATCTTGAGACAAAACAATGGCACTAATATATTTTGAGATATTTCTGGGCAAGTTATATTCAGTTAAGACAGGTCACACATTGATTTTAGTCTGGTACTATCCTTAAGCCTTGTCTGTGAAACCGGGCCTAAATATACATATACAGTGCTCTGACAACCGTTTGAGGACATTGAAAGGTTTGAGATGCAATGAACATTCAGTTGAAACAAAGATTTATAAACTCTAGAAAACTGCTACATGCAGCATTTACAGAGTTAAGTTTGACATATTTGCAGCTTAGTATTTGAGTATCACATTATGTTAGAAATATCTAAACAAACACATTTAAAAACCAGCGTTAGAGTGTCTTTTAAAGATCGTCATTGTTATTTTTAAAATGTCAAAATGATTAAGGTAACACTCAACATTTTTATAAAAGGTTTTAAGATAATTAAGTTCAGAAAAAGAAATTCACACAATCTGACTGGTTCAATTTAATATTACAAAATGTACATTTCAACTTGTATTTCTGTTTATCCCCAGACATGTTAATGTACATTAACAGAGGGAATTACTTTGCCTGAACGATAACAGAAGAAATATTTGAATAAAGGTCGCAAGGTATCATCTCTCAGACCATAGATCAGCGGGCTCTGACAGCGTGGCAGAATAAGAACAATAAGATAATTCTTATACCTGAGGATTATAAAGAGATTTGGATTGTTTCCTGACATCATATAAAGTGCTTTCTCTATTGTAGCATAAAGAAAGGAGCAGAGACACAGACCCAACTGAATCAGATGCAACAGAACAGTTTTGAGGGCTTTCTTACATGAATCTTTATCAGAGGAGACAGACCTGGCTGTGATCATAATCCTAATGTAAGTAAAAAATAATGACCACAGCAACAGATACAAAATAAAGAACATCAAACCCTTGACATTTATCCATCTCCCATTTGGCTATATACAATTTTTCTTGTGTACATAATGTAATATCTCATAAATGATAAGGGTTGACAATTAATGCATAAATAAAGTCTATAGCAATATTTAGACTGTTTAAGATCCAGATGATTCCTAAAGCGATGCTGGTCCTTTTTGGTGTGGCAATGTCACAGTGCCTAAGAGGAAAGCAGATAGCCACGTACCGCAGCCGCTCAAGAGACATCACGGCAAATATCAAAGGAGTATTCCGAAAAGTGCAGTAGGAGATATAAACTAAAAGAGTGCATAAGGCTTTGGAGATTTGCAGGTTCGTAATACCTATAATATATATGATGGTTGTGAGTATCAAAAGTACAGTGTCATTTATAAGCATGTGACCAAATAAAATGTAGAATTAAATTCTACCTTAGAAACTTGCTGATGAATAAAAGACACATCAGTGACTGTGGCCATTGGCCTCCACCATTAGTTGAAAGAGAAAACACAGAGAAACAAGACTGATGAGGAGAGATAACAGTTAAGTCAATTTGATTTTGTGAATTATAAAATAATATATAAAAAGTTTGATTAAGACTCAGAACAGACCTCATACACAAATGTGTTTCCTATCAGCAGTGGGGGGGGGGAAATCTGACATAAACCTCCCATCTGCTACCAGCTGCAGATTGTTTACACAGATACACAAGATTCTGTTCATGAACTTACATAGCATGTTCAGTGGCAGCTATGAGTGCATGAGAGAGCGAGACCGAGAAACAAATGGGAGTGGGTACATTTGAGACCACTTGTGAAAATGGTTTGAATTTTTTTATTGCAAATTATTGTCAGCATAACAACCAAGGGAAAAGTGTAGTTTTAAAATTCCTATTTTGTACTGTTTATTATTCTTAACATTCACTGAAAAAAGTCTTTTTTTACAATATTCATTTCATCAAAATAAGTGGCCAGTTGTACTTCAAATGTTATCGATTTTATTATTTTGTTTTTATTCTGATACGCCTCTCGCCCAGGTCCACCACCCCTATGCCCACTTCACACTGGGCCACTGGCTTCATGCAACTCTTGCACTAAGCATGAAATGTTAATACTAGACAAGATATTGTAGCTCAAAGACGCAACTACTAAACAGTTAAATAATTGACCAGTCTCTTCACACATCATCGCTGTCCTACCTCCTATGTCCAAAAGCTGTTAGCTTTTTCAACGATTGCATACTTTGTTGTCAAAGTTGACAAGCACTTCTTATTACGTTTTATTGTTTAGATATTTGCAAAACCCGGTGACAAACATAAAGGGTGAATAAAAACAATGAATTATGGCAAAAAATAAAAATCACGAAATATGGAGATACAAGGTTTTACACTGGTCTCTTTTGAAATTGTATTGTCAGTGTTCAAAGTGAATTATTTTCATTACAAAATTATTTCTAGTAGCTACGCATCAGTTAATATATACATCTGACAGCTACAGGTCAATACAATGTGTGCACGGGCACATTATATACTTAAGTGATATTTCTGCCTATAATCTCATTTGAAATATGTTGTCTTCACATTATGAAAAATATCCCAGTTCTTGTCAGTAACTTTAACATGTTAATGCTTTTAATGCTTCTAAACTTGTTTAGGAATAATTTAAAGAGATAGTTTACCCAAAGATGGAAATTCTGTCATCATTTACTCACCCTCAAGTTATTCCAAACTGGTGTAAATTTCGTTGTTCTGTTGAACACAAAGAAACATATTTGGAAGAATGTTTGTAGCCAAACAGATCTGGGGCACTATAGACTTCCATAATAGGGATGGAATGGTGCCCTAGAACTGTTTCCCACACCCATAAAAATATTTTATTTTGTGTTCAAAAGAACAAAGATTTCAATACAGATTTGGAACAAGTTGATAGTGAGTAAATGATGACCGAATTTTCATTTTTGGGGCGAACTATTTCTTTAAGGGAAAGATGATTTTTTTTCTATATTATTAATAATTTTTAGTAATAGTTCTTAGGGATGTTGATTTAATATAGATGTAGAAGTACAGTAACAGTAACAGAAGCAGCTGTTTAAAAACAACAGCTGTATTAGAATATACAAAGTATTCAGCAAACAAGAGAATAACAATAAAATGAAAATGTAACACATTATTTAAATAAATATGCACATAAATAAATAAATAATGCTTCTATATGTACATTACATACCCAGAAAACAAAAATAAATATCTTTAGATTGAGCTTTATCTAAATATCTTCCTGTTCCTCTTGTGTTATAGCGCAAAAGGTTTTGGGTTAGATTTCCTGTAAGTCGCTTCGGATAAAACGTTAAGGAATGTTAAGTTTTATACCTCAGTGAACATTTAAAGTCACTTTTGACCGAGATCAAGATGTTTAAAAAAACTAAATTGTTTTATTTTTGAACATTCAACATGATCAAAACATGTATTTACATACACTTAGACCTGATTCTTTTTGATATTATATATTCATATAACCTTATAATCACTCCCAAGCAGTTAATGTATATTAACAGAAGGTTTTACTTTACCTGAACGATAACAAAGGAAATATTTGAATAAAGGCCACAAGGCATCATCTCTCATACCATAGATCAGAGGGCTCAGACAACGTGGCAGAATAAGAACAATAAGATAGTTCAGATATCTGAGGTTTATGAAGAGATTTGGATTGTTTCCTGACATCATATAAAGTGCTTTCTCTATTGTAGCATAAAGAAAAGTGCAGAGACACAGACCCAACTGAATCAGGTGCAATAGAACTGTTTTAAGGGCTTTCTTACATGAATCTTTATCAGAGGAGACAGACCTGGCTGTGATCATAATCCTAATGTAAGTAAAAATAATGACCACAGCAACAGACACAAAATAAAGAACATCAAACCCTTGATTTTTATCCATTTGCCATTTGGCTATGTACAGTTTCTCTAGTGTGCAAAATGTAATATCTGATAAATGATTGGGGTTGACAATTAATGCATAAATAATATCTATAGCAATAGTTAGACTGCTTAGCATCCAGATGATTCCTAAAGCGATGCTGGTCCTTTTTGGTGTGGCAATATCGCAGTGCCTAAGAGGAAAGCAGATAGCCACGTACCGCTCCAGAGACATGACTGCTAGTGTCAGAGGAGCGTTACGTAAAGTGCAGTGAGATATAAAGACTAAAAGAGAGCACAAAGCTTTGGTGATATAGAAGAGGAAAACAGACAAAATATACATGACAGTTGTGACCAACAAAAGTACAGAATCATTTATCAGCATGTGACCGAACAAAATGTAGCGTGGAGTCTGAAAAAAGATGGACTTGATTCCTAGAGCAAAAAGCATGACACAATTTACAAAGATGAAGAATAGAGACATTAACACAACCACTGCAATTCTAGTAGTTGTGACGGCATTAAAGTCTGATCGAAAGAATTGCTGATAAATAAAAGACGCATCTGTGACTGTGCCATTGGTCGCCGCCATAAGCTGAAAGAGAAAACACAGAAAAACCAGACTGATAAGAACAAATCACAGTTAAGTCAATGCATCTTTTGATTTTATGAATCATTTTTAAAACTCACAACAGACCTCAAACACAAATGTGTTCTCTTTCAACAATGGAAAAATCAGACATAAAACCTTCCATCCACTCCAGCTGCAGATCCTGTAAACATATATACATTCTCCTCACAATCTTATAGCATTCACAGTGGCAGACAGAATGTGGTAACCACAAGGGCATGGGCGTAGATAGAGGGTGAGACCTGCCCAGTACAGAAGGGCATCAGGGGAACAAAGGACATGCTCGTGATCACCATTTTAAACAAAAACAAAACAAATGACCTCTTGATATTAATGAGTGAGATTTACACACTATGGCTTTCACATTGCCTTAGTTTACTCAGAGTAACTGCTGTTTTACAAATGCATTATATCACCTACTGCTAATGTATAATAAAAACAAAACTACACAGCTTTGTCTGAGCTTTGTTTTGTGGTGGTCTTTTATAATGTACTGTAAACCAGATGTTAACCTTTTTTACACTTTTTTTTCAAAGAGATTTTATTTTTCATGTACACTTAAGTGGACACTATGCATTTTGTTTTTATTTGAAGGGATACTGTAGCTGCCCACTGTAGTGACCTGTTAAATAATTGGTCACTACAGTTATGTTAGTAACTGTTACATTACATAACATACAGTAGGCCTATGTCATATTTATGCCTACAGAATAGACTTTTAAAATGTGCAGTCTATCTTCAGAGTTTGAAAAAAAAGATTATTTCTCATTGAGAGCTTCATAAGTGTTTGTTGTCTAACCTTGTTTAGGAACAATGTTATTACATTGTTAGTCAGTTTAGTCATATTTTCTTGTGTAAGAGAGAGGGCGATGATTTTGCAGTCAAGCATGTAAGAGCTCAATAACATTACAACATACAACTAAGCAGGGGCGTAGCCAGAACTTTTTTTTAGAGGTGGCCAGGTAAGACCCAGTGATTTTATTAGGGTGACCAAAAAATCATTACAGACAGAAATTCTTTAACTTCTACTGTAATTTACACCAATTCTTCATTACACATAGTTTGCTGGTCAAAAACATACACAAAGAACGTAAAGTAAACTATTTGCAAGCTTTCATGTGCTAACATTATTTTAAAATAATTTGCTAGTTATCATTTGCAGTAAGTTAGCATTTTTTATAGAAAATATTAAATAAACATTGCAGTACCCCAACTTAAACTTTTGCGAAAATTTAATTAATGAATGAAATCCAGTTAAACAAGACTGATTTTACCGACCTGCTCCTTCTGCTCGCAATGAACTTCAACGGTACACAGACAGTACACTGTCACAAAGCAGTTAGCAGCTGTTCAGCTATAGCGCTCAGACTGTTTGCGTCAGTGCGTCAGCGTATGACATCATATTAATGCGAGAGTAATGTTCTCGTGTTACTTTCAGTGCATACACTAAATGATCTGCGCAGCACTCTGTAAAACTTCTTCGCACATAGGTGGCCAGATAGGTGGCCATCCATCATTCAGGGGTAGCCGTGGCCACCCATGGCCACCATGTAGCTACGCCCCTGCAACTAAGTAACAAACAAATGCAGCTTGTTGAGGACATTAAGTTCATTAGATTTTGCAATATATACGATATATTGTAAATATATTTATTGTAGCAATTAAAATATTTAAAACTGCATGTTTTACTGCAATAAAAAACACACTCAGCATGATTATCTTTGTTATCCCAGCATGATTTGACAGTGATGAGCTCCTTGTGTGCTTCAATATGGATCCAGGGAAATCGGACCTTAACAAATAAAGCTGTAAAAAAAACATTAAGTAGCTTTTTTTACTTCACACCCTTTTTCTTAATTAGCCAGAATCCTAAAACGTTGGCTTTAACACGTTTGCAATACTCTCTTCAAAGTGTCTGTAGCTTAATCCATTCAATGTTCTTTTTGCCCCTTCTAGTGCAAACAAAACGGATTAACAACTGCATTTTGACCAATGAAAAAATAATTGAAAGTTTATGTAACATAAATAGTCAGGCCTTAATATACAGTATGTAATACACATGTTATGAATGAACAGGTAATACATCAGATATCAGTCTGAAGTTATAATAGATTACTTAAATAATAGGGCCCCAGGCAGAGAATTCTGTCCCATGAATATGTCACATTTTCACTATTTCTTCCGTTTAAAAAAAACTGTTTCTTCCATTTAACACAAGGACTCTTATTTTTAAATTTGATATTTGTTTCTTTTTCATTCATTAATTTATTTTCATTAACGCTTAACTACACAACAGTGAATACATATGTGTTATCAAACAGCTCTGTCAATAACAACAATTAGAACATGCAAAGTAAGCAACAAACAAATAAGTTACGCTGGTTGAGGAAGAAAAGTATAAACCTTAGAAAAGCTGCAGTAGTTAGGTAAGTTAACTAATAGGTTACATGTAACTACAACCAAACAAAAATATACATAATAATAATTATAAACGTTTTAAGATCAACAAGTTTAATAAAAACTTAATAGCTCTATATTTATACATCAGGGACGTGCACAGACATTTTGAGGGGCATGGGCTCAAGTGGAGAAAAGGGCACTTCTCATATTTGTTTTAATTTTTTCCAAACAAAATGTTAAATATATTAAAATATCTTTTTTTTAATCCCTCAGACTCACCCAATTGTTTCATGTTGTTTCATTTTCCAACAATGGTCTTTTGTAGAATTCACAAATTTTATCACAAGAACAGGCAACAACAAAGGAAATTAAGACACAATGAGTATGTTTTCTATGCTAAAGTTTCAAGTATATATTTAGGATAAATGACTGCACAAAAGAAAATGACATATTTTCACAAATAATTTGTTTATTTTGCACAAGCCAATAAACTGTTTTAATTATTTTGGTGTTATTGGGACACCAACAATGACCTTCACACTAAACAGAAAAAGGCAGTTGGTGCTAATTTGTTATTTTACAGGACAAAAACCTGCAAAATAATTAAAACACACTGCAAAAAATGATTGACAAAATACAAAAAAACAGCAGCTTAACTAATTATTATTATTAATATTATTATTGTTGCTATAATTACACTTACTGTACCACACAGGTGCACACACACACTAATGGTGACAAGAACTTTGTGAGGGAGGGCGGTTTAGATCTATCAGCATACACAAGATATAAAATGGATAGTTATTAGATGAGGAGTCTGACATCAAACTTATCAAGTTATTGTTTAAGGCAGGACACTTAATGTACTGTTTTGGGATGTTGGTCCATATTGCTTCTTTTGCTCTATAATGTTAAGAAAATTTCCAAAATACACATAAAGTTGTTTGTTTTAAGCCTTCTAATACCCTCGTCTGTTTGCTTCTGTAGATTTCTTCTAAATTATCCAAAACAAGCTGCATATATATCTGCATATGTAAACAACATTTCAAGGGAAAAGTCTCTTGATGCAAGTCATATTAACTAATAACTGGTGGCATGCTTTAGTTATTTTGTTTATCCTGTTCATCTGAATTGCCTGACAAATGTATGCAAGTTAGCACATTTTAATTACTTAATGCCTGGTTTACATATCAATGAGGCGATTCTGATAATGTTATTAATTTGACTGTATTCAGCTGTCATTTCTCCATCAAGTTAGCATGTATGCCAATGATATACTGCTTTAGCGAACTTTAGCTAACTCATTAGCTCATAAATGATGGATGTTAGCAAAACAATATTTGCAGTTTGTCGTTTGGATAATTAGGTGTGAATTCGAAAGCACATGTGGCTAGTCTGTTCATCACCACTCACCTCCACACAAAGACAAACGCTACTGGTGAGGATGGAGGGCTTCACTTCTGTGGCTCTCTGCCTGATGTGCCAAACGTGCTACACACACAGCTGTGCTGCGCGTGCGCGCTATGTGCGGCTGCGCGCCTGCGTGGAAACGCGGATGGGAGAAGGGCATCGGAACTCTCAACATTTCCCGACCTGACCTGACATTTTCTAATTGTTTTTGACAGTTAAAGCCGTGCGCAAACAGAAACACATAAGCGCGCACATACATATCCCATTTATAAAAAATAATCCCAGAAAAAGGGCACTTTCTCTCGAGGAAGAAAAAGCCCCACCCCCTCTGCACGTGCCTGTTATACATCAACATTTTCAGAACAGTTTACACACTTATACTTCAACTATATTACAGACCAATTCTTTTTGATAGTATGTTGCACATAGTTTTATATTCCGGGTAGCAGTTAATGTAGAATAACAGAAGGTTTTACTTTACCTGAACGATAAATAAGAAAATGTTTGAATAAAGGCCACAAGGCATCATCTCTCATACCATAGATCAGAGGGCTCAGACAGCGTGGCAGTATAAGAACAATGAGATAACTCAGATACCTGAGGATTGTGAAGAGAGAAGGATTGTTTCCTGAAATCATATACAGTGTTCTCTCTATCGTAGCATAGAGGAAAGTGCAGAGACACAGACCCAACTGAATCAGATGCAACAGAACAGTTTTGAGGGCTTTCTTACATGAATCTTTATCAGAGGAGACAGACCTGGCTGTGATCATAATCCTAATGTATGTAAAAATAATGACCACAGCAACAGACACAAAATAAAGAACATCAAACCCTTGATGTTTATCCATCTGCCATTTGGCTATGTACAGTTTCTCATGCGTGCATAATGATATTTCTGTTAAATAATTGGGATTGACAACTAATGCTATAATAATGTCTATAGCAATATTTATACAACTAAGGATCCAGATGATTCCTAAAGCGATGCTGGTCCTTTTTGGTGTGGCAATATCGCAGTGCCTAAGAGGAAAGCAGATAGCCACGTACCGCTCCAGAGACATCATTGCAAGTGTCAGAGGAGCGTTACGGAAAGTGCAGTAGGAGATAAAGACTAAAAGAGTGCAAAAGGCTTTGGAGATATTGAGAAAAGAAATAGATATAATATACATGACGGTTGTGACCAACAAAAGTACAGAATCATTTATCAGCATGTGACCAAACAAAATGTAGCGTGGCGTCTCAAAGAAGATAGACTTGCTTCTTAGAGCAAAAAGCATGACACAATTTACAAAGATGAAGAATAGAGGCATTAACACAGCCACTGCAATTCTAGTAGTTGTAACAGCATCAAATTCTAATTTAAAGATTTGCTGATACAAAAAAGACACATCTGTGACTGTGCCATTAGTCGCCGCCATAAGCTGAAAGTGAAAAACAGAGGAACAGTAAAATTGATTATAGATCCTTTGATGTTATGTATAAGAAGTAAACTTTAAAGTTTAAGAGTCACAACAGACCTCAGACACAAAACGTGTCTCCTTTCTACAGTGAATAAATCAGACATCAACCTCCCATCCACTCCAGCTGCAGATCTTGTAAACAGACAGCAATGTACATGCTCATGAACTTTTATAGCATTTACAGTGGCACACAGAATGTGGTAATCACAAGGGCGTAGAAAGAGGACGAAGCCTACCCAGTGCAGAAGGGCATCAAGGGCACAAGGGAGGCGCTCGCCATTTTAAACCCAAAGATGGTAGACTTTAAGGCATGAAATAAAACAAAACACTGTACACCTCATGTGAACCATGTGGGACAGGTCTGATTGTACGAATGAGGAAAGAGAGGGAAGATAAAAGATGTCTCTGCATCTGAGACAACTATAGAGAAAAAAATTCAGATATCTTTTTATTTGTAAATTATATTGTCAGTATACAGTTTTAAGGTTCAATTGGTTTCAGCGTGATTTGACAATGAGCAACTTCTTGTGTGCTTAAATGGATCCAAGGAAGAAATTTGTATTCTCATAAAAAAGCTGTGACAAATATTTTGTTATGTTACCTCATAATTTTTTTCATAATTCAGAATCCCATTTTGACTTGACTTGAATGAAGAAATCTTAAATCTTAATGTTTCTGAAATTCTGAACCCACTATTAAGTTTTAGGACTTCAGAAATGCCTATATGCAAAAGTTATCTAGACAATTACATGTCTGAATGACTTCCCAAAACAACGTGTTGTCAACATAAGAATTGATCATGTCATCACATCATCATATTAGTGTATCAATAGATTTGATAGTTTTGTAATGAAACATGCTAACTTTTTTCCATTGCACAAAACAATTTATGCTTATTCATGTTTAACAAATTGTGGCTTGGCCTCAAGAGTAAAGCGCCCTTGTGTAGAGTAAGAGGGGAAAACAATGTTTTGCACATCAACAATATGTTATTGCTTAGGGAAGGAAATAACTTGGGAACAGTTGACTCAAGTCTTTCCTAAATTGCTCCCTGATCATCTTATTAAGATGTTTAAATGAATTATTTATTATCCATCTGCCTATCAAGTGTTTTCTGTTTGTGAAAACTAAAACTTTCCTTGGAGATATAAGCCCATGTGTATTTGGTCTAAGAGCAAATTTATCCCTAAATTAATCTATGAAGAAATTCTAAATAGTCATTTAGGCTTTAAACAACCACTTTCCTTAACACATCATATACATCAAACTATACTAACTGAATGGACTTGTAAAGTATTTCTGGTGTGGTTCAATTTAAATTCTGTATGTGCTAGTGTAAATCTTTAGCCTAAATCATGAAAGAATGCAAGTAATCTGTCCTTAACTCAGTGGTTCTTAAACCGGGGGGGTTTACAGATTTTGTGACATTTTAGGAAATATAGAAATTTATCATACATTTTATGCAATTAAACATAACTTTTTTTCAAACTTTTTTTATTTGTATATATCAAAATATATACAACAAGATAATAAGTTAAATAAAATGAATACTCTTTTTAGTGTATTGGTTACAAAATGTTTGTACATAGATTGTGAGTGAAAATGAATAAAAAAGTAAGTTTTCTTCCATTCCCTCTTGAAATGGTAGGCTATATAGTATATGGTTTTAAATGAATTGATAAGATAGCTTACAGGAATTTACAGCACAGAAGAATAAAGCAATTGCGTTCTGGTTTACTTTGCAGATAACTATAAATATCCCAAGGGCAGTAGTCCCTCAAACTTAACCACTTATTAAGGGAATTGCCTGCCTCTTTTCCTGACAGCACCCTATAGCAAAAACATCATTTCTGAAGGGAAGCTTTGTTTACAGTTTAAATGAGGACAGGTGGCATGTGAGCAAGACAGAACCATCTGAATAATTAATGTGTGTTGTAATGACATCGCTTTGACGCAGATCTTGGGGGATCTTTACTCTCTTGTTTCTTTCTTTTAAAGAAATGTTTATCTGAATTTAGTCTGATCCATCATCACCACCATCACACAGCCGCTGTGGTGGACTTTGAGGTTACTTAAAATGTATTAATAACACAATGTTGTAAATGTTTTGGTGGAACAAACAAACACGTTCAAAAGTACGTTCATGAAAACAAATAAAAAATCACGTTTAATCTCTTTATCGAATTAAGAAAGCACATTAATATACTGATATTTGCAAGTACTGTACCCTTTATTTTTCACGACACACCTGTAACTGTCCCAACTGTATACAGGAAGTGCTTCACATGATGCTTGAGATAGACGGCGCGTCAGCAGCTCGAAACTACATGGGAAGTTTCCCGTTGTGATCTTTCATAAAATGTGTGCATGTTTTCAGATGCATAAAAACATGCATGACAACATCAACAGGGACATCCTCTCGTAATACTTAGTAGCATGAGATTAGAAACAAGATGGAAGTGCTAATTTTCTAGTTAGATTCCTGCAGACACCTGTACGCGCGTCGCGTCAGTGAGTTTCTGTGTAGGTGAGGACAATAGGCCTGCCTGCATGACACACCGCACGGCAACACACTGCGGATCACAGCGGCCAATATCAAGATTCATACATAAACATCGTGTGACATGGACCCACTCGAATCTGGGAAAAAATACACTCCAAAACTTCCGGTATGTTGTTTTTAATGATTTGTTTCATTGACAGTTTTCATACATTAAATTGATATGGGACGTCCTGTAAAGATCGGTAATTTTGATATCGTTTACTTCAGTGATCAAATGTATTGATAATAATTATTATAATACATAGAACTGGAAGAGGTCTACACACTACATACAACGAACATTTATGGGAGAATAGAAAAACGTTATGTTGTGGGATATATAGACCAGTATCACACTGGTGTTTTGTTACTACTGTGCATATTTACTGTACTATATTTTGTATTACTGGTTATATTAACATTGTACTGTCATGTTTATAGAAGTTAAAGTTTAAACATTTGGAAAATATTTTTCACAATATTCATTTTTTATTTGAATCGCAATGATCAAAACAACATCTGCTTTGAAAGACTGAGAACTTCAAAACCTGTTTTTCCCTCATACTTAGAAAAGCTTGAGCTTTAGTCACATGACCGCACACGCTTCTGCCAACGCATACTTCATCAGGGTGGGTTGATAACGTCAGGAGCAAGGTGTTGGTTCAGGGTTGAAATACAGTTGCAACAACACGATACCAGTTTGTATCTGCTTAACTGCATAAGAAGAAAAGCCTGTTTTTAGGGTGGTTCAAAATTAATCTTGAGTCATGAACACTGCGTACAGACTTTCCTCAGGGTAGTTACACAGTGTAATTAAACACTCTTGACATAACAGTCACATGCATCTCAAACATGACATATTTTGCTGTTTATCCGCAGGGTGATGCCTCAGATCTATCAGAGCAGTTTATTCCAGCGTATGATGGAAAGAAGGTGCAGAAGAGGAAAATACCGCGCAAGGCGCTCGTGGCCATAGTACTCACGGCTATTGCAGTCATTGCATTAGTAACCGGACTGCTGGTGTGGCATTTCCATTGTAAGTTCTTTAACCTGTAAAAAACCTGTGTTAGTATTGAGCATCGGTGCACTCCAACATGTCAATTTTAACAGTCAGACCAGGGAAGGTGAGGAAGATGTACAGTGGATATCTGACCATCTCCAGTCAGACTTTCTCTGATGCTTATGAAAACTATAACAGCACTGAATACAAAGAATTAGCCGAAAAAGTCTCAAAGCAGGTGAGGTATTGTACTAATAATGCATTCTTTGTATTCTTTCCAAATCATACTACTAGTGATGCTTCTTCGTTAATCATGTTGTCTTTTACCTTCTGACCTTTGCTCACTTAACCCAGATAGCACAGGTACGTCTGTATGACGTATGTATGAACATCTGCTGCGTAAAAGCATCTGATAAACGTCTTAAAAAAAAGGCATTCTAAATCCAACATCAAACAGACATCTTCTAAATGTCTATACGACTTAAAAGAAACGTCTCAGAGACGTATTGCATATAAGCAGACAATCAAAGTACGTCTTGCATATGAAAATGCACATCAAACAGACGTCTCCGAGATGTATGTGTGCTATCCGGGAATATGAAAACATTTTAACACTGTTGCATCTATTTTTATTATCTTTTAGTTATATACCACTATATACAAGCAAAATCGGTGGCTGTCTAAATACCATGTGGTATCCAGTGTGCAAGGTTTCAGGTAATTTGAATAATTAATCAATTATAAAGGTTTCAATACAGCAGCATCCTGTAGTGTGATACACTTCTGTGTTACAATTAATCGAAAACTGTTTTAAACCGTTCTCTTGTGTAATTGGTATATATTCCGTTTTTATGTATGATTCTATAGACTAGATTCTATAGATTTCATCGGATGCACGTGCCTGGTCCGAAGTTAACTTCGGGTGTACTGATGTATTGATGCACCTTTTCTTCCATTTTCTTTCCCTTCAGTGAGGGCAGTGATAACGGCATTATTGCGTATTACCTGTCTGAGTTTAATGTGCGGGAAAACCGATTGTCTCTTGTGGAAGAGGCGTTGGATAAATTGATGGTTGGGGGAGACAATACAAGGCAAAGCCGCAGGGGCAGTGGCCGTACGACTGACAATAGCCTCATCATAGTCGGAATGACATCTGGAGGTAAATCCATTGCATCCAACAGAGTTTCATCGTTTTGAGTTGTTGAACCTTCAAAGTAACACACATCACAAGCACAGACATCATTGACCATTTGACAACAGTAAACATTTTTTGTTTTAATGTCTATATTATAGCTGTGGATGCTCGGCTAGCTGGTAGAAACCTTAAACGTGAGTAACATTACTGAGATAAGTCTCTTTAATACTGTATATACATTTTCCCATGCATGAATCTCACATATGTTTGTTTAATACTATAGACATACATTTTACTGAGCTTGCCATTTTCTATCAGGTTCGACTGAGAGGTTTCATCACGCCCATGGTAACCAGACAGACAGTATTCGATCTCCAGGTTTTCCTGACTCCCCCTACCCCTCGAATCTTTATACGGAGTGGCAGATTCGGGCCGACCCAGAGCACAGGATCATACTGGAGTTTGATGTCCTAGACCTGGAGAAAGACTGTCATAATGACTTCATCAAAGTGTATGACTCATTGGCCCCGACAGAAAAACAAGTCATAACAGAGTGAGTGTCCGGCTCTCAGTCCAGATTGTGTAAATACTGTCACATTATACATGCATGTTTTCATTTACTGTGTGATATTATTGGGTGTCTAACACATTGGTGATTATGCAGGAAATGTGGATCTCGTTTACCCAGTGAGCGATTTATTTTCATGTCTTCTGGGAATGTCATGCTGGTCACATTGGTCTCAAATGAGGAGAAAAACTTCCCGGGTTTCAGAGCATTTTACTCGCAGGTCCCAGGAAATTTTAAAGGTACAGCAAAGATATTTTAGACTCTGTCAACTGGCCATAAATACTTCTTACCAGCTAAAACTATATTTTGTGTTATTATATATAATAACATTATATATATAATAGAAATATCATTCACCATTTCATTTACAAGATATGGGTCTCTCAGAATAACTGTCATAAAATGCAAAGACACATCATGATGAGTAATATTTTGATTTTGATGTGAGGAATATTATCCATCTGTTAAATCAATTTATAAGGCTTATAAAGTAGTCTAAAACTTAACAAAAAACAACAGGGGCCTGATGTATAAACATTGCAATCTCCATGCACATATCAATCATTTATAAAATTGTGAAGTGTGTGAATGTTTTGCTTTATTCTTCAGAGTGTGGGGGCGAACTAACTGCTCTTAGTGGTACCTTCACATCACCTGGCTATCCTTCTCACTACCCACCTAATATTGAGTGTGTCTGGAACATTGAGGTAAACATTCACACACTGCTCTCTGTCATTTACATTCTGCTAAATCATTGTCCTATTCTAACACTTCAGTGTGTTATTCAGTGTGTTATTGTGCCATTTTGTAAGTTTTTATGATGTGTTGTCTCTCAGGTTCCACAAGGAAAGCATATCAAGTTGAAGTTCAACAAGTTCTCTATCCATACACCTGAAGAGATCGCACTTGCCTGTCCTACAGACTACTTAGAGTTAAAATACAGGTCAGACAAAAGTATCATTACTGTTTAGGTGTTATTGCTCTTTATTTTTTATAAGCTTAACAAATAATCTAATAGTGTATGAACAGAACCAGAAAAACAAGTACTGTATATGTTAATGTACACATAAATTGATTAAAAGTATTTCTAAGTAGACCAACATTTTAAATGTTTTGTCATCATTCAAATGTAATGTCATCATTACAAGACTGACCTGTTTTTCTATAAATTGTTTAGGATATGTGGAGAGAAGCCACCCAAAACTGTGTACTCCATCAAATCAAACCGCGCAACAGTTAAATTTCATTCTGATATGTCTCATGTGGGCGAGGGCTTTTCTGCAGAGTTTGAGGCCTTTGAACCCGCTAATCGTGAGTCAAAATGTATTTGTTTTTTAACACAAAATGTTCAACTTATCCACCCTGCGACTGCTAAAAACTCATTCACTTTTCCACAGCCTGTCCTGGCAAGTTCCAGTGTGACAATGACCTATGTGTGTCCACTAACCTACAATGCGATGGCTATAATGACTGTGGAGATATGAGTGATGAGAGGGGCTGCTGTAAGTTTGTGCCACAAAACTAGCTTTCCTCAAAGGAAATCATGTAAAACCAAATACATGGCGGTTAATTACTTTATTAATGTTTGCAGTATGTAATGATACTCAAATCAAGTGCAAGAACGGCTTCTGCAAGCCTCGTTTTTGGAGCTGTGATGGGGTTAACGATTGTGGAGATAACACGGATGAGGAGAACTGTGGTAAGAAGGGAACTCATTGTCAAGGACCAGTAAGGGAACAATGTAATAAACAAACATTTAAGAACATTTGCTTGGTTTTGTCTGCAGGGAAGTGTAAAGCTAAAGATTTTAGCTGTCGTAACGGGCGATGCATCTCGGCACAGAAGCAGTGCAATGGCTACAATGACTGTGGTGATGGCTCAGATGAGTCTCAATGTGCAAAATGTGAGCGCTTTCATTTATTGAGAACAAGATGCTAAATTAAAACATGTCATGTTGTAAAATATAAAATTGTAAAATAAGCAATCACTCTATTATAATTACTCTATTATATAGCCATAGTTGTTCGCTGCTCAGATGTCTCTTACAAGTGCAAGAATAACCAGTGCATTAGCAAGCTGAACCCAATGTGTGACGGAGAGAAAGACTGTGAGGATGATTCAGATGAAGCAGAATGTAGTAAGTCCAAAATTTCTCTTCACTGTATGTCTAGTTTTTTTTGTTAATTGCACAATGTTTCTATAACATATGCTGTTCTAGTCTTGGAATCAGGGTCTAAAATTTACAGTGTGTCACAAACGCAACAAGCAAATATTTAATATGGTCAGTAAAACTGCATTTTCATTCATTCTATTACTAATATTTTGTCCATATGACTGTCCTTAGGTTATTTATATTTCTGACAAATAGGCAGGTCATTGTGTCACTTCGAGACAGCATCATATTTTTCAGTTTCTGCTCCACAAAAGTTGTGCGAAGTTGGTTCTTTGTGAATGCTTTACAGTAGAACCTGCTTTGCATGTAAAACATCAGCCACTAAATGTGATTCAAATGGTTTAAGTTTGTAGAACCATTTATTAGACAAGGCACAAGGTTTACTGTATATAGCACATTTCATACACACAGGTAATTAAAAAAACAGGATAGACAAATGAGAAAAATATACACAATAATTTAAAATGACAATAAAAAGAAATCAAATTGATTTAAAATGTGTATGAAAAAGAATAAAACAAAGAAAAAGAAAACAGAAATGAAAAGTGACTTTAGAAATAAAATGTATTTAATATAGATTTATTTAAAATGTAATGTGTGTTTTGCAATTGATGTGCTGTTTTACTGTAGAATGTGGGATAAAACCTTATAAGTCCAGTCGAATTGTGGGTGGAAAGGACTCGAATGAGGGAGAATGGCCCTGGCAGGTCAGTCTGCACATGAAGACACAAGGTCATGTGTGTGGAGCCTCTGTTATCAGTAACCGCTGGCTTGTTACTGCTGCTCACTGTGTGCAGGACAATGAAAAATACAGGTAAAGTTCTCATCTCAGCAACGTTAAAACCAGTCAAAATTGACTAGTTGGTGGGTTGCCAAACCTAACATGCATCACATGACATTTTCATTTTTGGGTGAACTAAGTTTTTAACAGTCCAGACCCAGTACAGAGTATCCTTAAAGGAACAGGTCACCCCAAAATGAAAATTCTGTCATCATTTACTCACCTTGTCATTTCAAACCTGTATGACTTTCTTTTGAAAAAATATTTTGAAGAATGTTGGAAACCGAACAACGGCTGTACCGTTGGTCTTGTGTCCATACAGTAGAAGTGAATGGGTGCCCCCATTGTTTGGTTACCAACATTTTTCAAAATATCTTTTGGGTTTATCAGCTCTTCTCCATGTCTCTTAGCATGACCTCAAGTTATTGTTTTCATTGATTGCATTCTAGATATTCTCAGCCTGACCAATGGGAAGTGTATTTAGGCCTCCATACTCAGAGTGAGACCAGTAAATCAACCCTTAAAAGTTTGAAGCGCATCATCTCTCACCCTCGGTATGATCACGTTTCTTATGATAATGACATCGCTCTAATGGAGTTGGATAGCCCTGTGACTCTCAACCAGAACATCTGGCCTATCTGCTTACCAGAACCCACACATGACTTCCAAACAGGCAAAGCTGTATGGATTACTGGCTGGGGCAAACTGAGAGAGGAAATTGGTAAGAGACATGACAAATAAACCAGGGCTAAGTTGAAATAACAAAACCCTGGGTTAAAATAAATGTCATTTTAAACATTTAAAAATATTTATAAAAGCATTTCCCATGTATACCGAGTATTTGTTGACTATTTCCATATTACCCAAGTTCACTTACAGTAAAACAGTCAACTGCTGTACAACTTTTCACGCAAATCTATGCAAACCCAATGTAAGAGACAAATGTAGGTTTGTAGTGAATGTCACATTACAACATTGTTAGTAAGCAGAGAAATTGTCTTCTCCATGTTGCAGAATCTGTTGCACCAGTCTTGCAGAAGGCTGAGGTGCGTATCATTAACATCACTGTATGCAGCAGGCTGATGGATGATGGGATAACGCCACGGATGATCTGTGCCGGTGTTCTGAGCGGGGGCATTGATGCATGTCAGGTGAAAATAAATCATCTGCTTTTTCACATTTAGTTACATGTCATATTCAAAGTCTCTCACTAACGGGTAACTGTATATTCCTCATTTAGGGTGACTCAGGTGGTCCGATGTCTTCTGCTGAGGCCAATGGGCGCATGTTTCTCGCTGGAGTGGTGAGTTGGGGAGATGGCTGTGGTCGCAAGAACAGGCCTGGTGTTTACACACGAGTCACGGAGTACCGCAGCTGGATCAGAGAGATGACAGGGGTGTAGATTCAAAGACAATATTAAAAGCAACTTTTAATATATCGCAATGTTTTGTATTGAACATGTATTGAGAGTCACTGAGAATTTTTTTGGTAGATATTGATCAATATGCCAAGTATTTCAGTAGCCAGCCATAGCACTCCTATTATCATGCCACATGTCTGCAAAAGAGACCAATTACTTTTATACTCTATGAAGATGGCTACTTCTCTGTCGGCTCTCACAGTTTTCTGTCTTTATCTGTTTTGTATGCGTTTCTGCGCTTAAGATATGTTTTGTGAATGTGGTCTATGCTGGGTTTTTTTTTTTTAGCTTAAACTGTGCTGAAAGGTATTCTCTCTCAAATGGCACCTTGCTTTTAATTAATTAATACTTAAATGCATCTCAGGGATTGTGTTGTGTTGGTATAATGATTTAATGCTTTTGTGTTTTTTTCTATCATGTAAAACTTTCTTGTTGAACAGATTATGTGTAGATTTCATTGTGTCTCTTTCACAAGTATATTCTTGTTCACAAGTATATTTTTCATAAATATATTTCAATATAAATACACTAGGATAGAATTATTGAACAATTATATCATATACTGTGCATAGTTAATATCACGTTTGTATGTCCTTTGTTTTTTATAGATTCATATTTGTAGATTTGTCAGATACAAAGTGCATTAGTTGAGTGTACATTATATAGATGTAAATGTTGGTCTCACACAAATTTGTACTTTTAGTTTTTTTATTGTTTTAGTTTTGCAATGCTTTGTTTGCATTGCAAGCTTAGTTTTAATATTTTATGTATCTGTGGCCTTTTGTAAAAATGTTTGATTTTTATTTTTGTTAATGCCCTAGTAAGGGACTTGGCATTCCCATTATGTGCCTTGCTACTTAAGTTTCTAATCTAAACATTACAGGAAAGATTTAAACCTAATTTGTAATTTCTTGTTTTTCATGTTCTGAATTTAGGACTTGATGCTCTACAAAAAGATGAGAGAAATATTACATTTATATCAAATTTGTTTGAAATATAGCATGTTCAATGCTATACAGGTAATTTAGAACACAAACATAAAACAAAACCAAGCTAATTATAATAATAGTGAGGAATACTTTTAATGTTAATAATTTGTCAATGCTATTTGTCAATGGTTAGGTCTGAGTTATTGAATGATTATCTATTAAATTCTAATTTTTTATAATATAGACATGCCTCATTGATTTGCTTAAGCTAGGTCTTGTAAGGATAGTGGACATTTAAAAGTGAAGAAACTTTACTGAAGGGTTAGGGTATAGTTGATGACTGCTCATGTATCATACTGTTTCATTACTTTTATGTTTTGTTGTTAAAATCATAATGCATTACATTCCTATATGTATAGCCCTATATAGCCTGAATAAACACAGAATTATATATGACACCGTTCATAATGTATACATTTAATTAAAGGGATAAATCTTTTACAGAAAACCTTAAATTAACAATACATTGTTTCTTATCTCAGGTAATCTGGTTTCAAAATATACAACGAATAAGATTCAGTGACAAATGTTTAGTGCTACAGTAGCACCACATTGTAGGCTAACACAGTTTATAGACCATTTACATATCTACAGTAAATACACATATTCAACAGTATGTACAAAGGAACAGTTATACTGTATACAGTATATAAACCATAAGCAATGCAATGAGTAGTGCAACTTATTCAGCAACTTCGTGTGAGGTGTGTACATTTCTGCAAATAATGCGTGTGCAATATGCAACCCTTTAGGCATTCTGTAAGCCACGAGTAACATTATCACAGTTCAAAGAGGTTTGTTTACATCAAGAAGTATCAAAGGTATTTATATTTACACTTTTTAACAATGAATCCATCCTAATCCTTAGCCTCTACTTTAACCAAAGGGCCATTCTGGTAATTTACAAGAAGGCATGCAACCGTGTACAGCTGGTTGATATTCGCCGTGATAGAAGAAGAGATAACAGTGTCAAACAGCTTGTGCTGTTTCACCCTATGGATGCGACTCTCCACATGGACCCTAAGAGAAGAGACGGATTCTGACTCCCTCACCTCATCAGCTGACATATTTTCCCTCTTTAAAAAGCAGAATGGACTGTAGACTTTGCAAGGCACACTCTCATCCACAGGAAAGCCTTTATCCACCATAATGGCCATTCCAGGTTTCAGCAGAGAGAAAAGTCCAGACCGCTTCAAAAGCTCCTTATCGCTGATAGATCCTGCATATAGGGACGACACATAAGTGACTGCACCATGTGGTGCCATACCGATTAAGCCCTTGAAGGTGCAATAGGCCTTGTATGAGGAGCACTCTTCACTTTTAATTGGGAGACCGGATGGCACTTCACAACGCAGCTCTGCGCAGTCAATGACCACTTGCGTGTCTGGGTAGTCTTGAAACTCTTTGGGTAGGTGAGCTTTAACCGCCTCTTCAGACATCCAGATGTGCACTGAACCAAGAATGCTGTGCAGAAAACTGGCCCAGGCTCTTATAATTTTGATCACCATGTACTGATGGATGTTAAATCTGTGGGCCAGATCGCTCAGCGAAAGTCCGACTGAAAGGTAGACCATGAAGAGGAAGAACTCATCGATGCGCTGCAATGACCGACTCTGTCAAAATAAAATTGTAATATTATGATACATAAAATGCATTTCAATTAATAAATATTATTTTGTCCCCAGTTCCAGAAGTGTGTATGTTATGTACCGTTTCATTGCTTGGTCCTCTGACTACACTGGGCAATACTCTGGTCACACGAATCTTGTTGGTTTCAGGTTCGATAAGTCTCCAAAAGGCCATCAAATGTTTGTAAGACAAGAATCTAAAACAAGTGTAAGATAATACACACCGCAAAATGCAAGTTTATGTCAACGGTGAACATTGAATTATTGAACATGGTTGTAATGAATAAACATGCACGTATCCTCATTATTAAAAGTCATTACACAAAACAATATGTCTTGGGTGGAAAAAAATCTTAGGACAAGTGAATTAATTCTATAGGGCTATTTGCATTGTTGTAAAGTAGCTTAACATCAGTATATACATATGAATGACAAAAATAAAAAATAAGAAATTATGAAATATGACTGATAGACAAAATTAAATATGTACAGTACATGGTATTATTAAATTTTTTTCAAAAAGATAACCATAGCCGGAAAATATGTCCATTTCTTTACACAATGAATAGGACTGACATTAGAAATGTACCTGGGTGTTTCGGCAACTATGGGCACCATTGACTGTCCAAAATAAAAAAATCAACCCCTTTGAATTTTAATTTTAATCATCAGAGTCTGAAATACATATTATAAGGTCAACAAAAGAGTCATCAAGATTTTAATCTGGAACATGTTTATTTTTACATTTGTAATTTAATATACAGGAAACCTTGAAAATGTGACCTTATGTAAAGACATGTTTTTGCGGAAATGACATTTTTGCTAATATTGCAGCTAATTGGCAGCTAGTAAGGTCTACTACATTAGTTTGACTCTTAGCATCTTAATATACATGAATTAAACAGTAATATACATTTATTTTTTAAATGTAGTTCAAAGTACAGAATTACTAAGCTGTATGGTAAGGACACACAATAAATACTAACACAGAAAAGATGATATTTTACTTTATATTTTGGGGATCTTGTGATTGAGTTAAGTGAGGTGGCCTAATCTGTCAGCAATGTGCTCGTGTGGTAATTTTCTTTGATAAATCTTTATTATAAAAGCCTCTTTTCATTGTTGCGGTAAGGACTCAAAAGTGTGGGACAGGCACATTTACTTCATAAAATTATAAAAATGATCAGTAAAATATACAAGAACATTTACGATGCTGTAAATGAATATGTATATTAAACAATTCCATTTGAAATAATGTCAAATTGTAATTCAATTAGCTTATTTTACATATCTTAATATTGTGACCAGAGTTGTGGGACATAAACAATACATGGTTTAGACCTATAAATGCTATATAATTTTATATTAAATCACATTAATCATTAGTTATATATTTTTCAAGGTGAGTGATGACACTGTGAATATATTTATAAAGCTTCATATGACAATTTTTGACATAAATCTAAAATTTCACTGCTGGGACTTAGAAGTGCTGGCAGTTGCAGAAACACACACCTACAGTCAACTATTTCACAAAAATGTGCTTGGTAATATATTATATTTATTTTAAATCTTACCTAGTGTAGTGTCGAATGTCATCATCAGATGCAGCAAACCTGCCCAAACATAAATGCTCATCGACAGACAACTCTTCCACTTTACAGGGAGCTTCTTTCTGTTTTAGAGCAAGATCAGTTGGCACGGGTTTGAAAACTAAACAGTAGTTATGCTCCAGCTGCTGCAGGGTCATATGCCCAGAATCATTATCCACTGAAGAGGGGACGTCACCTCCTGTGTAGTTGTTCCACTGGAACAGAGTGGGCACAGCCCCCTTCCTTATTATCCGACGTCCCGCTTTGGTAAATGACTTGGTAAAATCATCGCTCTCAAAATGACGACCACAGACTCTAAACTCCGGGGTGATGTTTGCAATCGCACGTCTGATGTTGCGAAGCCACTTCATGCGATTTTCCTTGTTCGTGGGGAAAGCGTGAAAACTCAGCACGGAGTTGAACCTTTGGGAAGCTCTACACAAC
Source organism: Triplophysa rosa (assembly GCF_024868665.1). Taxonomy (NCBI): domain Eukaryota; kingdom Metazoa; phylum Chordata; class Actinopteri; order Cypriniformes; family Nemacheilidae; genus Triplophysa; species Triplophysa rosa. Next base: position 11,526,807 of record NC_079908.1, read on the forward strand.
GGGACACAACAATACCGCGACGATCCGCCCACGCGTCGGATGTACCTAAACTGTTTAAACCCCATGGCTAAATGAGTTTTACATTAACGTTACAAGTATATTATATATGTAACATATACTATTACATCAATCGTTTTTGTTAATATTATCCTATAGCACTCCCTAACTGGCCGCTAATATTCCACGTTCGTGGCGAATTACAAACCGGAACCTCGTACTCTCCCCTCAGTTTACCGGAAATACGCATCTGCAACAGAGAGCGGAAATGTGCCCCATTGTTATTATTCCCCGCCGCCCTCAAGAAGAGCTAGCTAACATATTCATTCTTAATTTTCACAAACGCACATGGTGAGATGATTTTAACAATTTTGCAATGTATGAAAATGTAGCGTGCGTAACGTTATATATTTAATGAACACGGAACATTTGGTTATTAACGTTACGTAGTAAAGTTTTAAAGACTGTTTGCTTGTTGCATTTTGTATATTATCCAACTGCCTATCCATGTATCAGGGAATTTTAGTATGCTTGTCTTGTTTTGACGAACACAAGCGGGTTTTCGCTTTAACTGTTGATTTGAAAAGAAAAGTGATTGGATGTTCCGTGCTTTTTGTTTTTCCTTTGCGCTTCGTTTGTTGTAACGTTACTTTGTACAACGGATGCCAACATGCTAAATATGAGATTGTTGTCATTTACATGCGATATATTAAATGTAATTTGTGTTGAACGCATAGGGTATGTTTTAAATGTTCTTTTAATTTTTTGCTTGATTTTAAAGGTGAGATAATCTTGCACATTTTTTTCCAGAATTTAAAGAGATTGTTCATCTACACTGTTATTTTTGTTCATGTCATTGCATCGTACAATGTTTCATTTTGTAAACCCGCAGACACTGTTTTTGGCTGTTGTGAAGGTGTGTTAAAGATGGATGCACTAGATCACATGTTAACAGACCCACTGGAGTCTGGAATGGACCGTGATGGACGTGTGATGGAGGAGTGCATGTTGGGAAACTGCAGAGTTCGGGTTCCTGAGGACCTACTAGAGGATGTAATGCTGTCTTCTAACAGCTATAAAGAATACAAACGGTGCTATTATTTTTGTCTGTGTTCATTATTTAAATTATATGTATTTGTGTGTGAGCAGCCAGAGATTTTTTTCTCTGTGATGAGCGAGAGCACATGGACAGATGTTCTGACAGATGCTCAACGGACACATCTTCGTCAGCTCCTACCACAGTTCTCTGAGAACAACATCTCTGAGCAGGACAACATCATTGGCGACCTTTTCAACGACCAGAATTTCTTATTTGGCAATCCCTTGCACATTGCCCAGAAACTTTTTAGAGGTCATCATCTTTTTCTTTCATTTCCAACGAGTCTTAATAAATATACAGCATAATGCGAAGTTTGTCTGTCTTTGCCCTAGATGGTTACTTCAATCCAGAAGTGGTGAAGTACAGGCAACTTTGTGCCAAGTCTCAGAAGAAAAGACAAATATTCTCCCTTCAGCAGTACTACCATAAATTACTCAAGCAGATCCTGGTCTCCAGAAAGGTACAATGATAAGCTACTTTAATGTCTGTCTTTATTTTTTATATACACCACTAGTCAGCGGATCAATATGTATATTACTTAAACATAGGGCTGTCAGGATTATTAAATAATCGTCTCATCGCGATTGTTTGACCTCATCGATGGTTTCAGATCATCGCAATTATTGCACATCTCTGTAGAAGACACTAGGGGGAGCTGTAGTGCATCTGCATATTACACATTTTATTGTATATATTGTAACTAAAGCATGGTAATACATGTAAAATGTACCACCACAACACAATCACTTTAAAAAAAACTAAAGCATATACCATAAAAATAACCTGCAGTACAATTTAATATTATTTCAGTGTGAAAACCAGTCTACCAAAATCTCATTAACATAGAAGTAAACTTTTATTGTAGTCTTGCAAATGAGAAAAAAACTGATTAGAAGCTTTTCTATGACTGATAGCATTTTAATGGTGGCTTCAATTCACTCCTGATCAATTTACTTAATTTACAAGTATTTGGCGGTTGTATTATTGACAGGTAAAAACCTAAACTTCAAGTATGACCCAATTTTTTCCAATGTATTTCCAAGAAAAAGAACATAGTCTTTATATTCAGAACAATATGTTCGTTTCAAAGATGAATAAAAAATGTATGAGAATTAAAACTCAAAGCTCTAAATCGTCAGCCAAATTTCATAATCGTGACAGCTCTACAAACATATAACTTACTATGATCATGTCAGATGGCCACAGCATCTGTTCTTAAAGGGATACTTCACCCAAAAATGAAAATTCTGTCATCGTTTACTCACCTTCGAGTTGTTCAAAATTTGTATAAATGTATTTGTTCTGATGAACACAGCGAAAGATATTTGGAAGAATGCCTATAACCAGACAGATTTTGCCCCCCATAGTATTTTTTTGTTCTGTTGAGCACAAAAGAAGACATTTTGAAGAATGTAGGACAGCAAACAGTTCTGGGCCACTTTTGACTACCATTGTATTTTCTCCTACTATGGTAGTCAATGTGGGGCAAAATCTGTCTGGTTATAATCATTCTTCCAAACATCTTTCGCTGTGTTCATCAGAACAAATACATTTATATAGATTTGGAACAACTCGAAGGTGAGTAAATGATCACAGAATTTTCATTTTTGGGTGAAGTATCCCTTTAACCATGTTCCATGTTCACAATAAGTATAACTTACATGATCCACAAAGTCAACACGTACGGATTGCTTTGACTAGTCACTGCTGTTATGTGTTGCCTTAATAAATGTGTTTCACTCTTTTAATGTAGGAGTTGCTGGATTTGGCAGTTCGCAGTGGACCCGAGCTGGCCGTAAAACGGCGTTATCCTGCCCCCTCTCACAAGGAGGTGCTAGAACAGAGAGTCAGATGTCGAGTGGGTCACATACTGAAGGATGTGAAAACCGAGTGTGTGGACAGTAATGTGTCATCGGATGAAGATGGTGGGTGTGACCAAACTTTTTAGCCTCATTGTATGGTTTTGAATGTTAACTAGAAATGTTGTAGATTACATGGAAATGTTTTGTTTTCATGTAAACAGATACCGCCTCTTGGTTACCTGTTCCTCAGTCGCCCTCCTCCCCAACACCAACTGTCTCCCTCAGGGTCCTGCCCAGCCTTTCTACTCAGGACATGAAGACTAGAGGTCAGGTTCAGTTGTTTTATTACATTTAGTTATGTAATAACTAAAGTAAATACTAGAAAATAAGGTAACTAAAGAAAATATTTTTTTCATGCAGACAAGCCTGAGCTGGGTGAGAAGGACCTCACAGCCATGTTACATAGGCACAGAGAGAAGAGAAAACGACAACCAGTAAGTTTGTTTATGCCTGATACTTGTAAACCTAAAAGGGGTCATATTTTAATGATGTTCAGTATAGTAGAAGTCATAAGGGATAAAGAGTTGTACAGACAATAATTGTTGTCATTTTTAGGATCACCCTGACCTCATTACCTCCGACCTTCATCTTGGTGACGTCATGTCACGTGTGAACATTGGCAGAAAAGGATCCATTACGAGTGAGAACGATCAGCTCAGTTATTTTGCTTCATAAGTCTCGGGTTTTCCAAAATAAGAAGCATCATGTTTTCTGTCTCTGTTTTGTGCACTAGATGTCTTTGACCTGGTGCTGCCTAAGAAGAAGATAAAGGAGGAGAAGAGAAAGAAAAAGATGCGTCCCATTAAAATTGAATCTGAGGAGGTGTGTGACGTTCTGATGTCAGCAGTTTCAGTGAATCCGGCTCTCGCTGACACCCCCGCTGCTCTGGCACAAAGCATTAAAGAAGAGTAGGTATTTCCCCTTTACAATTCAGATTCTCCGATTTTATATACCCTGCATTTATTTGTCTTGCTTTGTGCCGAAGGCCCATGGATGAGTCCCAGAACAGCCCTGAATTGGTGGAGGAAATCGCCATCAGTTTTTTTCATTTGCTAAAGGATGTTCTGAGATTAGAAGGGCTGGCAACATCCTCCATGGTACATATGACCCCAGTATACATATACACATATAGTATCATTTAGACACAGACTTGTTCTTTTTAAACAGTATTGTAGGAGTTGCCAAGCTAAGATCTTTGTGATAGAAATCTGTAAATATGTTGCAACTGATGGCCTAGTGGGCGAAAATGTATACACGTACACCTATCTACAAAACTAGTTCAATGCATTTAATTAGATGCAAGGTTAAAAAGTCTTTCCAATCATGAGAAATGTAAAACAATTCTTGTCACACTCAGGTGGAGGAGAAAGTGCAACAGTGGCAATCATCTCCAGCAAGCACACTAAACCCTTGGTACTCTATGGCCCCCTGCTGGTCAGAGTCGGTGGTGCCTGCTCTACAGTTTCTTGCTGGAGAGAGCAAATGTAAGTTTTACTGTATGGTTTATGTTTAAATCAATATTTCTGGTTAATTTAGCTGTTTTGGCTTATATGGGATCTTTCTCTCTCTCTCTTTAGCTGGTGTGATGGCTCTGCCCACTGGCTTCATACCTTTAGTGGAGTTTAAGGAACTAACACAGCAGTGGAAATGGATAGGTTAGTTGATGTCTTCTATATGATCTCCTGTACTTGTATCCTTCTGTTTATAAGTAGAAAATATCAGTTTATCACTTATTAACAGTAACACCTACTGCTATTTAGTAATCTTCCTCCACTGTATTTTGTAAGTTCAACACATTTACATTGCAACATTTTTAATGACTATGCCAAAAGACTTTACGCTAATATTATAACAAAATTATTGTGATATACGTTGTTTGATAATCAGTCAAATTCATCTTTCATTTGTTTGTTTTCCGTTTTCTCTTTTTTGGCCAATGCATCATACTCACAATATTATTAACACAATATTAGCAATCATGCCTATGTCGTGCCAGAGTTACAGCTCTCCAACTGAAGGTGCATGCTGGGATGTTTTTAAAATATTGAAAAATAGTTTCCATGCATGCTGCTTTTCAAAATTTTTGATACAATTTTAGTTTTGTTTAGAAAGCTGTATTTAAGCGCATTTCATATTTGTTTTCTAAACTCATTTAAATTATTGAGTCACAATGCATTTTAAGAATCATACATTTTAATTTGATTCACAAGAATTCATGTGTTTCTGTGCAGGCCTAAATCCAGATGGAGACAAAGACCTGAGTGCCCTTTGCCAGTTATGGTTGGAGTCAAAGGATCATGTGGTTGTCGTAAAGGTAGTAAAGGACTTTCTTGTTTTCTAGCTCAAACTGTCCTGTTTCTGATTGTGTGTTTGCTTTACAGCAAGAAGGAGAAGAAACCGCAGAGCTTACTCCACCAACACCAAGAGTGTGAGTGTACAGTGTGTTTACTTAAGTGTTTACTGTCACACGTTCACACAGATTCATTTGTCTTTTAGAAGCTGATTACTTTCGGGTTATGCCTGACACTCATACATTTTTCCATACTGTTTATTAGGTGGACAGATTACGTGGTGAGACCTAGTACGGGAGAGGAAAGGCATGTTTTTCAAGAGCAGGTTCGTGCCAAGCCCTTACCTGACACACTGAAAATTGAATTGACTTCGTCAAGGAGGCATGCTGACAGCTGCAACGTTGTGTTATAGTTCTATCAAACAACACAGATTTTTATCTCTTCATTAGGAGCAGCAGCGTTATGATCAGCCACACAAAGCCTTCACTTACCGAATGCACGGCTTTGAGTCTGTGGTGGGACCAGTCAAGGGAGTTTTTGATAAGGAGACATCGCTCAATAAAGCTCGAGAGCATTCCTTACTGCGCTCGGATCGACCCGCCTATGTCACCATACTGTCTCTTGGTAACCGTTGGGTGCTTTTAGTTAAAACTGTTTTCCAGATGTTTTTTTTTACATTTCATTATCCAAGACTTTAGGGCAATACGTGAAAAAATAGATGGTTTATAGTGCATCCTGTTTGTCTGAACACAGTAAGGGATGCTGCTGCCAGGCTGCCCAACGGAGAGGGTACCAGAGCTGAGATTTGTGAGTTACTCAAAGACTCCCAGTTCCTGGCCCCTGATGTCACCAGTGCACAGGTCATACAGAAGTTTCATGCTTTTGTGTTTGTTTTCATAACACAGTCACTGTCAATATGACAACCACACGTTTTATGTATTTTTAGGTCAACACTGTGGTGAGCGGTGCCCTTGACCGCCTCCACTACGAGAAAGACCCGTGTGTGAAATACGACATCGGCCGCAAGCTCTGGATCTACCTCCACAGAGACCGGAGCCAGGAGGAGTTTGGTAAGCGTCCCCATAAGACATGCACGGTAGGGTTGTCACGGTACCATAAACATATCTTACGATACTATACCTTATGAAATATCGCGATACTACGTAGTGCTGTGTCGTGCTCGCTTTTTAAATCTACAAAATAGACCAAAATTCCTTAATACACAGATCTAAATGAAACATGTTACAATTACCATAACTAGTAATTGAATAAGTTTTAGCAAATACTGTAGTATATGTATACTGTACATATACTACATATATACTGTAGTTTTTTTTGTGTCAGTGAATCATACAACCAAGTCGTTCAAAACAGCTGATTCATTCAAGAACGAAGCAAGTGTCTTGATGAATGACTCACTGAATCATTATCTCGTCCGAGTCGTTCAAAACACGGATTCATTTAGGAGAGAAACACCGCAACGCAAAAAGACAGATGAAAGTGTTCAATTGAACGTTAATGCACATATGCAACATTAGTTACGGCACTACGATACTACCGTTTAAAAAACAGAGCGGCATCGCAGGAATTTTGAAGCTTTAGCATCGTGATGCTACCGTATCACCGGTACACCGTGCAACCCTGCACGGTACTGCTTCTTATAATATTTTTAACAGAAATGGTTACATACCCTCAGGCAGTATGCAGATGAGCAGAGAAAAACAGCACATGTTTGTTTTCACACCAGTGGTTCCCATGTACTGTATATCCAAACAAGCAGAGCAGGTTTAGGGTTTGGAGAGGAAGCTGCTGTGTCAGGTTTCCAGGTGTTGTTAATTGTTAATATGATTTAATCCTTTTAATAATGCATTTCAAAAGAATCTGAATATATCTAATATATCACACCAGTTCATTTTTCAAAACACTTGGGCCCAGTTTCACAGACACTGAAACTGCTTAGCTAAAGCCAGGACTATGCCTTAGCTAAATTAAGATTTGTATGTTGCTTTTATAAAAATACCTTAGAAGAATATATTACTGCTGTGCATCTCGATACAAAACAATGATACTGATATATTTAAAGATATTTCTGGGCAAGTTTTATTCAGTTAAGACAGGTCAAACATTCATTTTAGTCTGGGACTAGCCTTAAGCCTTGTCTGTGAAACCGGGCCTTGGTGTCACAATAACAATGGATTACAAATAGCATTTGCAAGAGGTGGCTTTGGATCAGATCCGAGCAGGACAATCTCTCTGATTCTGAACGACTATTTTAATGCTGCTTTCAACCTAAACTCAGCAAATGGGACATCAGGATTAGTTTTTAATACATTCCAAGGTCTCAGATGTGTTCATCTCTTTTCCTTCAGAGAGAATACACCAGGCTCAAGCCGCAGCTGCCAAAGCCAAGAAAGCTCTCCAGCAAAAGCCAAAACCAGCCCCCAAGCCTGTACGTTCTGCCACACTACACCAGACGTCCACTCAATCATGTCATTCTCTCGCACGCTCATTTTAAATGTAAAGCATACTGTACGTTCATCCAGATTTGCATCACCTTGCATTTGTTTGTCTATGATGTTTGTCTGCACGTAGAAGGCTGGCGGGAAAGAGCCAGGGAGTAAAAATGGTGCTGTCGAGGCTGCTCAGGGCTCAGGTACCGAAGGAGTCGCCGTTAACCCCGCCAGCTTACCTCAACCTCCCTCCACCCCCACACCAAGCACCCCCGGAACCCCAAAATCACTCCTCCCGCACGCAGCAGCTACGCCAACAAAAGTCAGTGCTCCAGATCCCACCAAAACCAGCCCCAGGTTAGTAACTAAACTGCTTAAAGAATTATTAAGGAATCAGTTATAAATGTTATAAACTGTGATTTTTCCCCAGTGTCTTGTTGGTATCGCCTCCTCCCATGCCCCAGTTAGGATCGCTGCTATCTGCCAGTAAGCCACAGGTTTCCCAGCATGCCCCAGCACAGCCTGCGACTCGGGTGGTGGCACACTCGGCTGCCGCCGGCTCTCTGCCTCAGGTGCGAGTGGTCACTGCACAGCCTGGCATTTCAACCTCCTCTGCGGCCCAGCCAGCAACATTAGTGCACCAGAGCCCCCATCACATCAGGGTGCCAGTCTCTGTAGCCCATGGCAAGAGCATCACACAGGTGTGCTATAGGATTGAATATTGAATATTCAGTCTGGAATATTTTTTGTTGTATCATATCACAATATCATATGCCATTTAACTAGCAAATCTGCTACTTAAGAAGTTTCTTGACCATTAGAATGTTGCCATAGCGCTTGCTTTGCTAGGTTAAAGGGACGGTTCACCCAAAAATGAAATTTCTGTCATCATTATTTATTCCAAATCTGCATAATTTTCTTTGTTCTGATGAACACGGAGGAAGATATTTAGAAGAATGCTTGTAACCAAACAGTTCTTGCCCACCATTGACTACCATAGTAGGAAAAATGACAATGGTAGTCAATGGTGCCCCAGAACTGTTTCCTTTCCTATATTCTTAAAAATATCTTCTTTAGTGTAAAATTACAAATACATTTCTCCTACTATGGTAGTCAATGGTGGCCAAGAACTGTTTGGTTACAAGCATTCTTCCAACTATCTTTCTCTGTGTTCAAGGGTAAAATGACATAAAACACAAAATGAGTTATACTAAATCAAAATCTTGTGTCTTTCTGGGAGCAGGCAGTGGTGACTGTACCACTAAGAGGTCAGTCTACAGGAAGCCCCATTCAGGTTCAGGCTTCACGTGCTCAGGCCAGTCTTACTGTCCCAGGTCTTGCCTCTGCTGTCATGGTGACCAAACCTCAAACCAGCTCGCCCGTCAGTCCCGCCCATAACCCAGCGTCACCCGCTGTACTGCAGGGAGTAAGCAGCCAGAATATTATCAAGCAGGTACAAACACGCCTATAGACGCATTTACACTTGCATTTACCGCTGTGTTTTTGTGACCAGATCACTCAGAATCCATGTTTATGTATTAAAGTTTTAAAGATATGTATATCTATGCTACATTTTAAGGGTTGCTTGCTTTTTGTTTCCACCAGGTTGCAATCACGGGACAGTTAGGTTTAAAGACCCAAAGTGGGACAGGAATCCCTCTCACCGCCACTAACTTGCGCATTCAGGGAAAGGATGTGCTCCGTCTGCCCCCGTCTTCGATCACCACCGATGCCAAAGGTCAGACGGTGCTGCGCATCACTCCAGACATGATGGCCACCCTCACTAAATCCCCAATGGCCACCGTCAAACTCACCCCAGACATGCTGAGCACTGCCACTGGAGCGGGCAGCAAGAGCATCTCTGCCACTCTACATGTGTCTCCGTCCCAGGTCTCGCTCCCGGCCCACAAGGCCGCTCCATCTGCAACCGCTGAGACCCTGGCCGCCAAATCGTGTGCCTCTCTAGGCACCACGGGCACGGCTACCCTCGTAAAGGTTCACCAGGAACTAAAGGCAACCTGTGACACGGCCATCCGCCTCATGCCTGCCCTAGCAGTCACTATGCCTGACCCCAAAACCCGCACTTTCTCGACAGTCACCTCCTCTGACTCGAAAGCCGGCACTACTATCAGAATAGTGCCAAACTTGGGAGTGATCCCTCAGAAACAGGGTCAGACTGTCTCAATTAGCACAACCACCACAGGTGCAAAGCCCATCACGGTGTCATCGGGAGCGGCTACTGTTACCATAGCCACCAGTGGAGTGGGAGGAGCCAAAGGTGTTACGCTCAGCTCCGCAGCCACGGGCTCTCCGCTATCTCTGGGTGCTGCCGCCGCGGTCAGACAGGTGCCAGTCACTGCCACTGTAGTCACTACACAAGCTGTATGTTTATCTTTGACTTATTAACTTCTTTGAAATTCAGTGTGTGTGACGGAGTTTGCAAAGCATCCCTGATGTATGTTATAATAGACATGTAGCTTTAAAAAAATCATATTGCTGGTTATGTGTTCATGTCAGCATAACTGCCTGAACTCTGATGCTTACAGGGGAAGCTTCCCACGAGGATCACAGTGCCTCTCTCTGTCCTCAGCCAACCTTTGAAAAACAAGAGTATGGTCTCTACCCCCATACTAAAAGGCAACATCAGCACCAAGTGAGCATTAAATTCTATCACCTTATAGAACGAATTAGAAAAAGCACGTCTAAAATTTCATTAGCATTTCGAGATGTATTGTGGTCATTCCAGTCCAGTGTCTGTTGAATTTCAACTAAATATAATCTCAGGAGTGACATATAGTCATGCAACAGCAATGTGAAAGACTGACATCATGACAAGACGCATAAAAACTGTGATAAAAATCGAGGTTATCACATAATTTTTTTTTTACTTTTCCTAAATACATACAAATACAAATATTACTGTTGTATTACTTAAAAGTGAATATGAACTTGTTTTCTTTGCAGTATTTGAGGTAAAAAAAAATCCAGAGCATCTTTTCTGTTATTTTGACCTGTTTCTCCAGTTTTCATTTTCTGCAAATAAATGCAAATAGAAACAATATTTTTTATTTATCCACAAGTTTCTGGAGGGCGCTACTGTAAAACTGAACGTGGGTGCAACTTACGGTGAAGCGGCGGAAGTAGAGAAGTGCAGCGTTATAGTCCCGTGAACTGGAAGATGCGATCATTTTACTTCCGTATTCTGACACATTTCCCAGTGAAAAGGAATTTCAAAGGAGAAAATTAGTGGCCGTGGCTTGCGTTGTTCACTGCGAATTGATTGGATGTGTTAAAACAGCTGGTGCATTGATTTTGAAATTAAACTGGCAGCAGACTGCTCCGGCCAAGCCGTCTAATTTACGTCATTTGAGATGGATAATCATTTCAGGGCAAGAAGTGCATTTTCAGATTTTAACTGAAGATTATGAGGGTACATGAATTTTAAAAAGAAAATTACCCACATTGATAAGCTATTTACTATAAACGATGAGATATTTCATGAAAAATAATAGTCATTTTTTATTTCACTGGGACTTTAAATAACAGAAAATTCAGGAGACTTTAGATTCATATTTTGAATTGTTATACTGTTGGTTTCATGTGGGAATCTATTAAAAAAAATGAAACTGATGAACATCACTTGCTGTTCATGGCTGCACTTACAACCAGGCGAAGCTTATTTCCCCTCTTAAAAAAAGAGTGCTTCACACACAGATCTAAAGTTAAGACGGACTGCTCATGTGAGGGACTGTACAGTTTTTAAAAGGCGAACTTTAAAATGTGGACCGCCAATCTCAAGCAAATAGATTACAAACATTAACTAAATGTGCTCATAGTTTAAAAAGAGTTTGCAGTAAAAGGGAGTTCAAATAGATTTGTGTATTCATCAGTACACTATGGTCTTCAATAAAAACAACGCGGGACAGTAAATTGGATTTACAAGGATTCTTTACTGTATTTTACTGACGTGTTGTCAAAAATCTGTTGGAATATATCACATCATGTGGACTACATTTCTCAGCTGATATGCCTGTTGGAAAGTAGGTATTTCTTCCACTTATCTGCTTATAAACAAAACGTGGAGACAAACGTGATCTTCAATATAATGTTTATCAGATTAATTGCCAGCTGACAATACAGCAGCTAACGTTATATGTGCAAGCGGCCCGTGTAACGCTTTGCAGTTTACTTTTAAATACAAAAAATATATATTACCACATAATTATTTGCCACCCCAATATCGGCTGTCCTGCATTAAAATCATCATCCGATTCCTCTAGAAAGCAGTGGACAGTATGCTGATGTAGTTTATAAGTGTGGTCAGTGTGTAAGTTCACATTCTGCTATAAACTAGTGACTTGAAATATGGCAAAAACGTGTTTGTTAACATTGAACCGGAAATTCCACCCTTCATTCGAGCAAAGCGCCATGGGGCATAGGAAACTTGTGGATAATTTGGGAGAAATATTGTTAGTAGTTATAGTTGCTAGTTAGAATATAGTAAAAATGAGCATTTTACCTAAACATGTACCTATAAATAGTAAATTAGGGAAAACTGAAAATAATTTTGAAATGGTCTCTCAATTGCATTGCATTGCATTACAATAATGAAAATGGGAAAGTGTTCAAATGTATTTAACTATAACATGTCACATTTAAGATGTCACAATCCCAAAAACCATTATCTTTAAGCAAAAAAAATCCTTCTGATTTGATGAAGTTCGGATCAGTTAAAGGCGGGGTGTCCGATTTCTCTTAGCCATTGTTGATGTTCAAATCACCAAAACAAACACACTCCCACCCCCATCTTTCACTTTCGTCAGTGCTCGGCTCGGCTAATGTCCTTCCTGTGCACTGTGCACCTGACTGCTGATTGGCTACAAGGTTGTTTTGGTACTCGGCCCGACTCGGTCGTCTAAAGCGTAATTCGGAAATCGGTTACCCCGCCTTTAAGGCATGTGTGGCTAATGTGTCTTCTGTTTTCAGCATCAGTAATCTGGGCAGAAACATCATCCTGACCACCATGCCGGCGGGTACCAAGATAATTGCTGGTAACAAGCCTGTCAGCTTTGTGACTGCTCAGCAACTGCAACAGCTGCAGCAGCAGGGACAAGCCACACAGGTTCAGTCTTCACCAATCCTAAACACACCTGTCGTACCAGCCTTACAAATAAAATACACTGCTCACACGAGGAATCTATTTGTAATTCACAAGTGTGTTGCTTTGCCCAGGTTCGAATTCAGACGGTACCAGCACAGCAGCTCCAGCGCACAGCCAGCTCGCCGAAGTCCACGGTGTCTACGGTGGTGTTCTCCACCGCTCCCTCGCCGAAGACAAATCCAGATCCTCAGTAAACAACTATAATTGTAGCTTCTGCTCTTTTGATGAAGAGAAAATAGATGGAAGAATCAGACGCACTTTAAAACAACAAACAAGTTGTATGGTGCAGTGACATCTTGCTCTGAAATTTCAGTGTTTCCCATGAAAGTAGCGGACGGGAAAAACGGTGTCAGATTCTGCAGGACTGGATTGAGCGGACGCATCGTTTTTCTCACATTTTGTTGTTCCAGACATTTCATGTACATGCTGACATAGTGACTGGTGTAATGTCATTTGTAAACATTGTAGGGTGACAGTGACATCACTGACAAACATTTTACGTTTGTAAGGTAAATGGCCTTTCGCTAAAGATGTTGACATGCAGACAAGCAAGTTTGTTTATTGGTGCTTTTGAAATATTATTTTCTCCTAAAGCAGTGTAATTTAACAAATACTGTCAATACAGTATCTGGTGTGTACTGTAATAAATGATAGTTCTAAACCACTCTGCTTTTTGAGATACAACTGTTTCGTGCACGCAACTGAATTGTGTCAATGTAAATATAACGATAAGTCAAGTTGCTGACTGCTGTTTAGGGATTAAGCTTGTACTTTTATATGCAAATAATAATTTGCCTACTTTGTGCAACTTTATTTACATGCTGTGGCCAGTTACATAAATGACAACTGACAAAACAGTCCCGAATATGCTTGGAGTGTCCTCGTTTCCTTTACACTATAAAAAGAGCACTCGTGCATATAATTCCATTATATTGATGAATCGGTAGGTATTTTCAAGGGAATATCATTCATACACATATTATTAGATATTCCAGAGGAATATTTTGTTCAGTTCTGCGATTCTTTTTACATGAACGGTTTTGGCAAATGGACCACCATCTATTTTAGTGGGAACGATGCCAGGTGTTCCTGACATCTGTGCTAACCACTTTATTTACAAAGTCTAATTGACGTAATATATTCGGCATGAACACAGGAAAGAAGTTTGATTTGGTTTTAAATCATTTGCGACGGTCATATTGGGTGACCAGCTTCAGAAAGACCAGCTTTTTTGCAGTGAATTCAATTCTTTAAATCGCCATTTCCCACAGTTCAAAGTCAATGAATCCACCTATTCTTCATCTGATTCTTGGAGCAAAGCTTTCTGGGTGCTAGAATTGGAGAAAGTTGATTTTCTGAGGCCCAACTCCATGTCGCCCATCTGCCTTCCTGCACACCAGTTTGAAAACCTGTAGGAAAATTAAAGACACAGCTGTCACTAAAAGGAAATCAGAAGTTAGCTCTGATTGATTCATATAAAAGGATCGTGTCCTCACCAAAAAACGACGCAGTAGAAGATTCCCACGATCAGCAGAGCCACAGCATAATGCCAACAGAAGCACATGGTGATAAACATGATGTTGCCATGTTCCTCCAGGTTCCATTGGGGTCCACTCAGAGGATACAGCACAAATCCAATCTGAGACACGACAAGAGCCACAGAATTCAGTTACATCTATCTCAGTGATGACAAAATATCACCAATGACAAGATTTTATCGGGTTACTTGACGTCGAGATGTTGTCTTTACCTGATAGAACCAGGTGCCTTGTAAGATGGCCAAACTGCATCTGAGAAGCTCCAACACTGGGTTATTTCTCTTGAACACCTCCAGCAGTGTGCTGGCTGATCCGCCAAACACAGCAACCAGAAGCAGAGAGTGGATGTGCTGGTCAAGAGGAGGACGATTGTGAACGTGAAAATAGAAAAGGAACCCTGCAACAAAAAAAAAAACGAGATTTTTTTGCTGAACTTGTTGGTGAACCCTAGCCACACCCTCACCAAACACACAAATTCTGCTTATCAGTGACACATATTTGAATATGTCTGTGAAACCATGGTTCCAGGTTTGTGCATTTAGCTTTTAGTTTGAATTATAGGTGCACTTCATACTCTTAGAATGTTATCTGTCTATTTCTTCTAAATGTTGTAAGTTGCATTGGGTCAACGTGTCTGTCAGATGCAAAAATATCAATGTACCTTCCACAAAGAGAGCCAATGATAGTGAGAGGCGGTCGAGACCAACTGGGACAGGTAGAGAGGAGACACTGAGAACATCTGCAATGCCGGAGATGCCGAAGAACAGGTACATAGTGCTGTGTTGCCAATTCATCAGCTTCACCCAGCCGTCTTTATACAGGTGAGCATGAGGACCGTCCGGCACAAACTGCTCTGCCATGATCCCTGCATAGACATTTCAGACTAAGACATTCAAATTTTGCATGAATAATATCTTTTGATTAAAAATATGTGTCCATATAGAAGAGACAGAATGTTAAGTAAGAGTTTGCAAAGAGGGTAGTTTGTAGTTAACTACATTACGTAACATGGACCTAACCAAAATCCTCATGTTTTGGATCATGTAAAAAGATAGTTTCACCCCAAAATGAAAATTCCGTAATCATTTACTCACCCTCTTGTCATTTCGAACCTGTATGACTTTCTTTTGAAGAACACAAAAGAAGATATTGTGAAGAATGTTGGTAACCAAACAACGGCCATTGACTTGCATTGGTTTTGTGTCGACACAATAGAAGTGAATGGGTACCGCTGTTGTTTGGTTACTAGTGTTCTTCAAAATATCTTCTTTTGTGTTCTGCCGAAGAAAGAAAGTCATAAAGGTTTAAAATGAGAAGAGGGTGAGTAAATGATTACGGAATTTTCATTTTTCTCAACTCCCTTAGTTTAACGACTTTTCACAAAATAAAAACATTTCAGTCGTGATCTCATGTAGCTTACCAACAAATGCGAAGAAAATCTTCAGAACCCCTTCGATTAGGTCTATTCGGTTAAAGAGCAGAGTCAGGGTTTGGTTGTCTCTGTCTCCAAGCCTCTCTTTTCTGCGCTTCTGTCGAAAACTGTACTTAATGGACCACCACAGGCCAAACAGCAGGAAGAATGTACCTGGTAATGCATGTCCTTTGAAGTTGGCCATTCTGCCCCTTGAAATGTGAAAAATAATGTCTATGACACCCATGGAATTATATAATTTTAAGAATAGATGCAGCAAAAGTCATGTTGTTTGATATAAATTGGTGGGGTACGCCACTTTAAGCTTGCCAAATGCATTAGCTGTGCAAAAAGACAACAACAGGTGGAACACCCTGGTGGACACATGTTCCAAAAAAACATAAAGAAATGTATAGTACGTCGCTTTAGACACAAATACTGTATGTAATGTAAAGTAAATGTCTTGTATGGTCTTGCATCAGGCACCAAAGTTCACTTTGATAAGCCAAGCCTTTATGATTTACAGGAATAACAAAGGCAGGTCGTTCTAAAACTTATCAACAAAATCAATCAAACGCACCACATGATTTATATAATATATGACATTTATTAGGTGACACGTGTATCAGGAGGAGGAACTAATGCGTTTAACATTTCTGCATGAATACACGCACGCATCACAGTTTTAATGACTTTTTTCGTTTCGGTTCTAATTACATTACACAAGAGATGGGTGGAAATCAAGTTTTTCTCGGTAGGTAAGAAGCGCTTTTATTTGCCCAGGCGCGCGCGCGTGTGGGGGCGAGTTTATTGTCCTTAGAGAATCAGGTGTTTGCTTTCTGCCTTACACATCATTTCAAGCATAGCCTATGTAGATTACGTATCGTTACACTGTAAAAAATGACACAGATATTTACTTAAAAAATTAAGGTAACAGTATTACACAAAATGTTTTTAAGCACTTTAAAGCATATTTTTAACACAATATTCCACGAATAAATCAAGTAAAATTACCTAAAATATTTAAGCACGTCACATGATAAACTTTAAAAAATCAAGGAGAAATACTAATTTGAGCATTGGAGATAACTTCTTGATCTTTTTTAACTTCAGTTTAACATTTATTGTTGTTTATAACATATATGATGTAAAAGTAAGCTGAGAGTTGACTCAGTACTGACATTAGCAGCATCACTGTTCACTGTGTGAAAAAACAAAAAGCTTGAGCTCTCCCACAACCTAAGCACAAGCACCACTCTTCTGAAAGATGGTAACCACGAAACTCAGAAATACAAACAGAATATCTTAAAGACAACTGAACAATAAACACTATCAAGTCTTTCATTTTATTCTAAAGCACATAAAATAGCACTTTTTCACAAAAATGACTCTCCTAATGCTGTCGCATGCTGGGAACTCTAAATTCACTGCTCAGTTAGGGAAATTAACCAATTTTTTATCCAATTTTAAGTGGGTTGAACATGATAAAATTAAGTTGAATTCACTCAATTATTTGTGCATTTAGAATTCCAAGATATTTCTATAATTTTAACTTAAATTTTGGTTAAAAAAACAAGAACACAATTGTATTAAGTCAAGTTTACTCAATTAATTTCATGAAATCTACTACTACACAGAATCATTTTTTACAGTGTATTGCAATAAAACTTTTGTAACTTGTTTAAGACATAAAGCAAAAATAAAAGGCAGATTCCTGTTTAAAGAGATCCTACATTAATCATAGCAGCAATATTTCTCATAACTGGCATTTTGTATGCCGCTGCATAGGTACAAACAAAATATGACACATCACTTTGATTTAATATAGACAAACAAATAAATGTTTTGCATCAAATGTATATAGCCTATTGCGCATGTGAATGAATGATTTCACATGTAGTTATTTTCAGTCACCTTTGGTAACGCATTCTGTTGTGTCAATGTACACTAAAAGATTTCCACAATAGTGTAGCATTAAAATGTTTCGAGTTGAAGCAGGCTATGTTGTTTGGGTACACTACCTGAACTCCGGGCTATGTTGTCACGGCAGGGCACCCAACGCTCCTGTGCTGATGGGAATATCCTAGTTACCTGTCTCCAAAGTGTGCACCTGCTCACCTGCCTAACCAGTGATAATCCCGCCCTCCTGCTCTTTAGTGACAGAAAAAGACGACCCGCCCTCCTCTATATCTTGAGTGTCAGATGATACAATATTTTCTATACTGAGGTGCTTTAAGACCAGTTACGCGTGTTTAAATTGAGTCTATATGCATTTAATGATTTGGTTTTAAATGTAAATTGAGTTTTACAGTTCCTCTTAATTTGGTTAAAGTGTTTTTAAAGAAGGAGGGTTTGGAATGAATGACTTTTTTCCGTTTATTTTCTGAAGCACATGAAAACTATTTTTATTGATGAACTTGTACAAGGAGGTTATTGGAAGTTAATGTATAATCCATTCACGGAAGCTGACCAGATCAGACAACAAACAAAACCCTAAGCAGAATGAACTTTGCTCTCTTTTACTGCTGTTATAAACTACAGTAAAACGCAACACCCAGAGCAGCTGTGGGGGGATTAGAGAACAGCGCCACCATGAGACAAAATCATATATTGACATTTGTACAACCATTTTTAGTTACATTTGCAGTCATTTTGGATAAAATTTTTGAAGTCCTAATTTTTAAAAGATGGTAACCATAGTATAGCCTACTGTAAAAAATATTTGGTGATCATGCTGCGCATTTACATTTACTCGCATGGAAGATGATTTTATGCAAAGTGATTTATAGTGCATTCGAGGTAGGCTTATATATTTTAATTTTAACTGTGTGTGTTTTTCCGTGGAAAAACATGCTTTAAAAAACTATATAGGAAATATTAGGAAATTATAAAGTTGTTTCTTCCTTCCATAACAAAATTTTCTCATACAAAACATGTTTTCTTTAGATTGTTTTTCAATGTAATTATTGTGTGGGTTTGTCTTCAATACTGCATTCTGTACCAACTTTTGAGGAGACATTCTGACATCATACATGATTTTCAGACATTCAACATGTCTGTTGGGAAAATAGCAACACAAACATCACTAAGAACAAATAAACAAATATTAAAAATATATAAAACTTAACAAACTCAAGTTATTGTAGTCCTCAGTCAAACAAGAGCAGAACAACAACTACACAGAACAATCAAAAACGAAGACTGACCACACACAGGAAGTAAAGAGAGAACTAGAGCAACGCACATGTAACTATGGAAAGCAATGATTACACAAAGGGTAACTAAGAAAACTGATGAGAAACAAATGAATGTAATAATTGTCTACATGAAATAAAACGCATGAGTGAACAGACAGGGCACTTAACTAAACTGTACTGTAATAAATAAATAAATAAATGAAACGTTTATTCTATATAATAAACAATAATTGTTAACAAAATGTTTGAGACTGAGTGCCTGAGATATATTTAAACCATTTCCATGTCGTTGCTTTTTACATAAAATATTACAAAAATCACACAAATATTAAATTATGTTTAAAAAGGTACTGCAAAAGGAATGACGCAGCTGCCTTGAGAGAATGTTTATTACACATTTTTTTACACGTGGATTTAAAAGAAAAAATTTAAAAGAAAATAACTCAGAAGTGCCAAGTTATGATTACAACAGTTACATGACAGAGATAAGGAGACATTTCACACATTTAAGAACATTGTGTTTAACGTTAAAGAAATAATTTGGCTTCAGGTGTTGAAATGATCCTACAAAATAATACAATAAACCCCTATAAATAACTACAAAATAGTACAGAAAATCTTTTTCTCTCTGAAAGGGTTTTCTGAGGATGGTGCAGGTGTCACCAGGGGGTCTTCTTTTGCATGGGTCTCACAGTAAGCCATCAGTTCGGCTGCTGCTTTAGATACCTGTGCATAGAAAAACATGCTGCCTACACTCCATACATCAACAAATAACAACTCATAAATTCATAACACTTTATAATAACTTTCTATTTGTTAACATAAGTCTTCAGCTTTTTCTAATGTAAGGTAATGATCATTTTTCACTTTTATCAGCGCATTTTTAAAATCAAAAGTTTTGTCTGGTAACATTTACTAAACTATTTAAGAGTCTTACCATCATTCTGTCTATATTAACCTCCAGCTTTAATTGTTCCACTGTCTTTCGCGCATCTGCAATCTTGGCCATGTTGTTAGACATTATTCTCTCTTACAGATACCAAATTAACCCTGCAGGAATACATCAAAACAAACCCCATGAGAGTCCAGCTAAATGCATCAGCTAGATAACATCTCAACACCAGTTGTACAGATGTCTGATGATTTAGTTCCCTAAGAAGACAATGCTATTGGCTGCTCTAGGCTATTAAAGATATCTCTGTTGCAGAGTCGCAGTAATTGTTTTGTTGGGTCTCAGCTGGTTGTGTTTTGGATGAGCCTCAGTGGGGAGGTGAAACGGTGCAGTGCAGAAATCCTCCAGAGAGAATATAATCTGTTCTCTTATTAATATAAAGTAATACTATAGGCTTGATGCTTTCACACACACCATATTCATATGTGATTTATCTTTCAAATGTGCAGTTTCACTTAAAATGCTGAATGGCAATGTTCTTTTGTTTAAGATGTTGTGCTGTGTTGATACTTCAAAATCTTTTATTTTGTACATTTTTAAAGGGATAGTTCACCCCAAAATGTTGTCATCTTTTACTCACCCTCTTGTCATTCCAAACATGTAGGACTTTCATTCTTCTGCAGAACACAACAGAAGATGTTTTGTAGAATGTTGGTAACCAAACAACGGTGGTACCTATTCAATTCTATTATATTGACACAAAAGCAATGAAAGTCAATGGGAACTGCTGTTGTTCGGTTACCGACATTTTTCAAAATATCTTATTTTGTGTTCTTCAGAAGAAATACATTTATACAGGTTTGGAATGACAAGAGGGTGGATAAATGATGACAGAATTTTTATTTTTGTGTAAACTATCCCTTGAAGGTTAGAAAGATTTTTTCCATTGTTATAATACAATGGAAATCTATGTTCTCATAGATTTTAATCTGGTAATCTAAGCACCACCCAATTTTTTTAAGTAGAAGTTATAAATAAAAACATAACAATGTATAACAATGATAAAAAACAATTGATCACTTGTGCATATTACTGTATATATTACTGTAACCAAAAACACATTCTGCTTTAAAAATGTACATAAGTTGTTAAATGGTTTTATCTTTAAATTTTAGATACATATTATTGTATATGAAATATATATTAATTGTCAATTTAATTTAGCATGCTTGTGTTAAATATTCTATTATGTTAATTATTCTATAATAAGTATAAGAATATAAGTTCTTACCTCGGTTAATGGAAATTTATCCAGAATGCAGAAAAACTGTCGTGTTATCGTTGATTGTTTGTTGAACACATCACAACCTGCAGGACTGAATGATGAGAAAGTTAAGAGTGAGGAGAGGAGAGATAGGAGAGGATGCTGCCTCGTCTCATAATTAGATTTCATTCCTGCCCCATGATGGGCTGAAGAGGCAAGTCACGGCATCATGGGGTGTGACCTTCTCCTCAATGTATCTCAGTCACGCGTAATAGCGTATGAGTGATACCTGCCATCACAATGTGCAGCATTGTGCCTTTATCTTCAATGAAAAAATGCAACTTCAATAACAGGATGAATCATAAAGAAATTACAGATCTTTGAAGAGTAACTAACTTAAAGTATCTATTTTAAAGAATCTGGGGTGTGTTTGAAATCACCAGAGACACTCAGTCAAGTTTTTTTGTGCCATCCTTCAGCAACAACAACAAAACAGTTACTACCAAACTGTGATGAATTTATTTGTTCCTGCATAGACATTTACATAGACATTTGTTGCATTTAAACAATTGTTTCTTTCCTTTTTTGTTAAAAATAAATATTTGGACACCAGATTCCGTCCTTATGTGAATCTGATTCAGAGGACTCTAGCACAACGAGAGAGGGGTTAAGTGTATAGCTTTTATCATTAACACCTGCGGAAAGACCAGTTGTTGAGCTCACTGCAGGTGGCTCTGAGCTCTTCTCCAGGGGTTTAATGTCAACCGGCTCATTAGTTGCTGTTTCAGACATGATTTATTGATCTACAGTTTAGTGCGGATTTGAGAAATGTATCTAAAATGCAGCCCTGAATTAGGTGCAAAAATAGACTAAAAAGCTGTGGGGTAGAGGTATTTAAACATTGGAGAGAGAGACATAACACAACAGACCAGAACAAAACACAGAGCACAACAAAACACAGAACACAACACACACAAACTGACACTATATGACAGGATCCTGTCACCCTCACTGAGAACTTTCATCAATACTTTGCTCTTTTTCTCTTTATATTGATATGTACTGTATATATAGATACTTATATACTTTAATTTTATTTTTATCTTAATCTGTATTTGTTCAGAATGTTTATATTTAATTTTCCTGTGCTTTGGCAATGTAAAATTTGCATTATCGTGCTAATAAAGCTTCTTTGAATCTTGAATCTTGAGAGACCTATTGGTATAAGGTCACACTGTCAGGGTAAAAGTTTAATACTTAGGAGATATAGCTATTTAACTGCCAGAATTTTAACTGCCATTGCATAACATGAAAGTAAAATTTGCCTATATTTTTTATGCTTTTGATTGTCAGGTTTTAAAACTTGAATGTGAGTTGCAAAAGACATCTGTATTTTTCATTGTCAATAATCTAATCAATGTTAATATACTCTACCATTCAAAAGTTTAGCGTCACTTCTCTAAAATGCTTTTTGTGATCTAAAATATCTTTTAAAACAATTGGATGTATTTTATTTCACTATAAATGAGGAAAAGGTAGCCATAAGCATCCTAGGGTAAGAAGCTGTTTGATAAAATGTCAAGAGAACATTTTTACAACATAATTCCCATATTTACATTTGTGTAATTAAATAGTTTTCATGAGTTTCTTTGATATGAGATACTATTATTCTAAAATGTGGAAAAAATCTTAAAGGTCCAGTGTATGATATGTACACAGCAAAATCGCCAGTGTAAAAAAGGTCAAATTAACACTCACAGTGTATATATAATCCACACTCTCATAGTGTGGATTATATATACACTGTGAGAGTTAATTTCACATTTTTTAACACTGGCGATTTTGCTGTGTAGCGCCATCTAGCTGTGAGGTTGCGAATTGCCGTGCATCAGCTCACTCCACCGCTTGCTCCTCCCCTTTGAAGCACTACCGTGGCAGACACAGAACTAAGATGTTGTCACGTTTTCGCTTCTTTGCTGAAGGAGATAATGTATTTACAAAACACCCTCTGTAGAGCAGTTTTCCATTTAGGGCTACTGTACACCGCCGTATATAGATAGAAAACGCACTGCCGTCCTGCAGTGCGTTTATCATTCTAAGGTAATAAAAACATGACGCCTAATTATGTAAGGTCTTTAATACACCTCACAAGACATAGTATACTATATGTGACCCTGGACAACAAAACCAGTCTTATGTGTCAATTTTTCGAAATTGAGATTTTTACATAATCTGAAAGCTGAATAAATAAGCTTTCTATAGATATATGAGTTGTTAGAATAGGACAATATCTGGGCGAGATACAACCATTTAAAAATCAGGAATCTGAGAGTGCAAAAAAAATCAAAATATTGAGAAAATTGCCTTTGAAGTTGTTAATCAGGGGCACTGTGGCAGGCCATCCACTCACAAAAATAAAGTTTTTATATATTTAATTTAAGAAATTTACAAAATATCTTCATGGAACATGATCTTTACTTAATATCCTAATGATTTTTGGCATAAAAGAAAAATCGATCATTTTGTCCCATACAATGTATTTTTGGCTTTTACTAAAAACGTTCCCGTGCTACTTAAGACTGGTTTTGTGATCCAGGGTCACATATTTCATTTCTGTCGATAGATCCTCCAAAAAATGACACACTGGATGAGCCTAAACTTTTGAATGGTTGAGTAATAAACTAAAAAACAAGGGAAAATTTCTGCATCACTTTCTTGCAACAACATTTGATTTAATTCAATTTCAGATATTGAGCAGAATTATAGAACTTGTAATCGAACATCCGAAAACATGCATGTACCAGGGTTTACAGCTCTTTTCTTGTTCTATTAACATTAAATGTTAAAGTTCAATGAGCTTCTGTCTATAGCCTTGTTTCACATCTAGCATGTGCAGTAGTATCCTGAGATGGAATCGTTCCAGTTGCCAAACAGGCCTTGTTTCACTTCCTTGAGGTGGTACACGATGCCAGCAGAAAACTTCTTCTTGGAACCCTGCTTCTTGCTTCGAGACCACACTGTCAGGCTGCAGGACCTGGCCACCACGAGAGAAGAGACACGGTTGTCCCAAGCCCTGGGGATGATGGGAACGTCTTCATCAGGATAAACATCCAAAAAGTTGCCGTAGCAGCTCATGTCATAGTAATAGCTGCTGTGTTCAAACATGCGTGCGCAGAGTTTGTTTCCTTCGCCGTCCTGCAGTGCGCTTGGTTCAGGACACTGTGCATTCAGCCCTTCAAAGCACAGAGCAGCAATGAGAACAGCAATGAACGCCTTCATGTTTTCAGTATGTTGAGTGAAATGAGGTCATTTGACCTGACTTATAGCTGCTCCTCATGTGACTTGTGTGAGAAACCTCAGGTTTGCCAACAGGTGCTCTGAAGGCCCTTGTGATAAGAACAAAAAAAATCCTAACCTGGTTTATTGGTCTTCGATCAGACTAGACCTGGTTCTTTATCCCATACCTAATAATATTGATAACATAAGTAAATAAAGCATATTATACTTTTTAGATTTAACTGGAGCCACTGTAAGGTTCGGATTGGTTCTGTTTGATGTGGGGGCAGCGGTCATGGCGTGGCACCAGAAATGCTAAAAAACAAATTTACTTTTAACTTAATAAAAATACTTATTGAAAGAAAAACGTATTGACCGTTTTTTATTAACTTTATACCCTTTATACACATCTCCCTTTGGAAGATAGTAACTTTAGTGTATAATATTTTGGAAAAAATACAGCTCTTATTAGTTTCAAAGTGACCAAAGTACTATTTAATCCAATGTCAAGAAATAAAAAAATGTTTTGTGACATAAGGTAAAAAGGCCAGTCTCAACAATGGGACTGGCTGGGAGGGACAGTCACAGCAGGGACCAGGGGGCGTTCGGTATACCATGCATGAGAGTATTGCGGTATGTACCATGGATGGTGTATTGCGCCCCAATCTAGCACAGACATCTGGGTTATACTTTGTGAAAAGGCATTTAAACACATTTTTACATCAAAAATTAAAAAAGGTAGATTGCTGGCTATTGGCGCATGTCTGGGATACATTAATAAGTAAAAATGTCACTCTTTTATTCTTTGAAAGTGTAAGCAGATACACTGTAGCATATGCAGTAAGCGGTGAAACTCTGTCAATAACTAAACCAAAAATTAGAAAAGTGGTTACATTTAAATCTGACACGTTTAGTGGGTGATTAATTCATAGATTCAGCATATCTGCCCACAATAAAGAACAATTTATAGTATTCACAGCAGACTGCATTAGGATACATGATGTTACCTAACTTTGCACAAGTTTATATTTGAGACTAAAATAGTTTTGTCTGTTTAAGAATAGGCCTATGAAATGTAATCTGAATATCGTAGAACTCTATTTTTTTTAAAACATATAGTCTAAATCTGTTTCTGTAGCTGTGCCCACATTAAAATGATCTTGTAAAATACGTCACAATTGTGTTCTCTTCTTTCATGTTTAGGTATAGTATATTTTATATTATCAAAAATGATATTTCTCTTGCAAACCATGTTATGCATGTGTCGTGCAGAAACTGTATGTTTGTGAAAAATGTTTCTGTCTTTTCATTGTTGTTTTTATGACAAGGCTTAAATATGTCTCTGACATGCAAACCATAACAAACATTTGTATTCTTTCCTATTGACTTGCAATACCTTGGATTGGACTGTTGTTGCCATTTCACAGTTGATAGAATTTAAGACACAGAAAGTGAATTAAAGACGTGCCAAACCCTGATTAAGGCTTTCTTAGCCACATTGTGCACAAAAATTACCAGTAAATATTACACTATGCAAGCAGCACTCTTTGAATTCCTTTTTTTGCATTTTTTCCTGAACATTCATGAATGTGATCGCCTGCAGAGATACTTGCTGTTTAATTCACTTGCAGATGATCCTAAAATATCACAGACAGATGCCACCATAAAATAATGCTCTAAATAGTGTACTAAATAAAGGTCCATTGAGAGATGTTTTAATTGAACATTTGAAAACAAGTTTACCAGGGTTAACAGCTGTTCTTATTTCATTAACATCATTTCATATGTTAATAATGTATTTGGCGTATTTGTCTTCGGCCTTGTTTCACATCTAGCATGTGCAGTAGTATCCTGAGATGGAATCGTTCCAGTTGCCAAACAGGCCTTCCTTCACGTCCTTGAGGTGGTACACGATGCCAGCAGAAAACTTCTTCTTGGAACCCTGCTTCTTGCTTCGAGACCACACTGTCAGGCTGCAGGACCTGGCCACCACGAGAGAAGAGACACGGTTGTTCCAAACCCACGTCATGATGGGATAGTCTTCACCAGGATAAACATCTAGGTATTTGCCTTGACAGCTCTGGTCGTAGTAATAGCTGCTGTGTTCAAACATGCGTGCGCAGAGTTTGTTCCCTTCAGCATCCTGCAGTGCGCTTGGTTCAGGACACTGTGCATTCAGCCCTTCAAAGCACAGAGCAGCTAGAAGAACAGCAATGAACGCCTTCATGTTTTCAGTATGTTGAGTGAATTTGGGTCACTTGACCTGACTTATATACCGAGAGCTGCTTCTCCCACGTGTGAGAAACGTTGGGTTTGCCAACAGATGTTCTGAAGGTTGAAAAGTTTAAACAATGTAACACCTCAGATGGTTAAGTTAGACAGACTTGTTTTTGTCCATCGTGCACAACTCGATCTATCATGCACAAAATGATCAAATATTTGTAAATAATCTTCTATTCATATTTTTATGTTTGTATAGTCTGCTACCTTTACACGGTTACAGTAGCCTTTATTTATATTGAAAAAAATATACACAGCAAAATTAAGCTGTCCAAACCCATGCCTTCTCTTTAAAAGAGAGCGGGATATGTGAAGACCACCTTTCTGTTTAAGATGAGAACTGGGTCGCTTTGGCACATCTTGTTAAATGGGAAACCTCCGGTTTGCAAGCAGATGCTCTGAAGGTTGGAAATTAAACATATTTGCCCCTTACGTTGAAATTAGGCTAAAATTGTATTCTTTTCTTTTTATGTAATTTCATAAAACGAACAGTAAACAGGTTTATACAGGGACCTCTTGTGGATAGATGAGAGATGATGGGAAGGATCAACCTTTCCTTTTTAATTTCTTTTATTCGTTTTATATCGAAAACAATGTTGTGACAACAGCCATATATTGTAAAACAAAGAGATTATTTATATGCATTTTTGTTTAGAAAATGTACGCT
Organism: Triplophysa rosa; assembly: GCF_024868665.1. Classification (NCBI taxonomy): domain Eukaryota; kingdom Metazoa; phylum Chordata; class Actinopteri; order Cypriniformes; family Nemacheilidae; genus Triplophysa; species Triplophysa rosa. The sequence goes on from NC_079908.1 coordinate 11,554,192, forward strand.
TACAAACAGATGCTCTGAAGAACGTCAGAACAGAAGTGACAACAACTGAAGCTGTTTGGGTTGAAAATATAACAATGTAACCTAACCACAAAAAAATATTTCGTCAAGACATACATCCCCCTTACAACAATTAATTATGGTTTTATTAGTAAAAGTTTAATAATTTGTTTATTTATGTATTTCAATAACTCACTCCAGCGAGGGAACGAACCACCAAAGGCACTACGCGCTCCAGTTGACGGACGTTACGTCATTTCCGCTTGTGTTTTGTTCCTGTAGTGGCGGGAATACGCGCTACAGACGGACGACATGGATGTTGAGATGAAAGAGACAGACAGTGAGCAATGTCAAGTCGACGCGCCGTCTAAAAAAGACGATAATGCACCTAAATCATCGACGACTGCTTATGAACTACCATGGTACTGTTTGTGGCTATTTTAGTAGCATTGTCTTAGAATATAACGTTAACGTGAATTTAATGGCGATAAACTTCGTGCGCCATAGACTCTGTTTGAAATACTAGTAACCACCAAACTGTACAGCATTTTCTGAAGTACACACGCGTTTATACGGCGGATGAGATGTATAAAAATCCCCCTAGCAACTTAATCATTCTTGAGCCGCAAACATAGCTGCAGGATCTGCTGTATTAACCATACTGGGACAAAAAACAATGTAATCTATTACAATAGGTTACGTTATAGTGGAATACGTATTGACTTTAATACAAGCTATTAATGGAAATAATGTATAGTTTAGGTACAGGCAACACGCACGTACAAAAACTATATTCTACATGTTCATTAGTTTTTTATTAGATTATACTATTTTCAGTTGATCAACATTATTGTTTCAAATGTGTTTTTATTAGGGTTGAAAAATACAGACCTCTAAAGTTGAATGAAATTGTCGGGAACGAGGAAACGGTCAGCAGACTGGAGGTCAGTATAGCACAAGTAGAACAACCTGCTTCTCATATTTGTCTGTACAGACTTCTGGAAATACTGACGCATTTCCTGTTGTGCCCCATTACCGTTGCAGGTGTTCGCAAGAGAAGGAAATGTGCCCAACATCATCATTGCTGTAAGATCAAAACACTATTTCATCACGAGGTGCCATCTGATTGCCAAGCTAATATGTCATTGTGCATTAAAACAATGATGACGTTTTGTTTTAGGGTCCGCCTGGTACTGGAAAAACGACCAGCATTTTGTGTTTGGCTAGAGCTCTTCTTGGTCCAGCCATGAAAGATGCTGTGCTTGAGCTGAATGCCTCCAATGACCGGTTAGAGCTTTTGTTTTATGACACTCTCTCATCTAAAGCTTATTGCCCGGTTTCACAGACGAGGCTTAAAGGGATAGTTCACCCAAAAATCTACTTTGTGTGATTTGATGTTTTACTCACCCACATGACGTTAAACAAGTTTAGAGAACTTCCGGCGTCTTCGGAGCACAAATAAAAATATTTAGGTGACATCCGAGGCCTCCTCATTGAAACCATGGTGTCAGTTTTTGCCAAGGTCCAGAAAAGTACTAAAGACATCGTTAAATTGGTCCATCCGCGCATAGTGGCTGAGTAGAATTTTTTTGAAGCGACGACAATGCTTGATATATTCTCCTCTGTCTTGTCAGTGTATGGCGCGCGTTCACGAGAGCACTTCTTCTTCGTCTTCTTCTTGGACTGGAGCATTTTGACGCATAGGTTTGTTCGCTAAATCGTCTTAACGTTCCTAAATCGTCTGGTGAAAAATGTTCACTACACAACCTCATTTGTTTTATGTATTGAATCGGTAAATCCACGTCCCGCCGTATAACCAGCAGCCATAGTTTCAGCCGCTCAGGATCATGTAACGGGAACATGTCAAAAGTAAGCCTTTCATGTTTCGACAAAGGTAATTCACTTTTACGTTTTTTTTCGCACGCCGGAAGTTCTCTAAACATGTTTAACCTCATGTGGGTGAGTAAAAAATCACACAAAGTTGATTTTTGGGTGAACTATCCCTTTAAGGCTAGTCCCAGACCAAAATGAATGTTTGAGCAGTCTTAACTGAAAATAACTTGCCTTAAAACATCTTAAAGTATTTCAGCACCATTGCTTTGTCTCAAGAGTCACACCATTAATGATTTTTACTAGGGCATTTTTATAAAAGTAACTTAAATATCGTAATTTAACTAAGGGTTTGTCCGGGCTTAAGCTAAGCTCTAAAACCGGGCCTAAGTGTATGATTTCTGTGCTGCTGTCATCAAGATGAATGCAAAAATAATGACTTTTGACTGATATTGGTGATTATACAAACAGAGGGTTTGGCACAAAACTCACAGTTACCTCTGCATGTTAGATGGCCATAAATTCAAAACAGAAATACAGCATATGAAAAAAAGCACAATTTTATAATAAATAGGTTGAATTTAACGCCTCCGAGTCTGATCTTATTTTTTTGGTCATAATTTCAGAGGAATAGATGTCGTGAGAAACAAGATCAAAATGTTCGCCCAACAAAAGGTCACGTTACCAAAAGGTCGCCACAAGATTATCATTTTGGATGAAGCTGACAGGTAAAGAGTAGTTCAAATAGTAATGAAATTATTTCTATAAAAAATACTTATATGCATGCCATTTTATTTTTAAATCAGTATGACAGATGGGGCTCAGCAGGCTCTGAGAAGAACCATGGAGATATATTCTAAAACGACACGCTTTGCCCTGGCCTGCAATGCATCAGATAAGATCATCGGTTCGTTGGTTATCATTTTCATCTGGTTATTTTGCACCAAATGAGCTGTTAAAGCATTGGGCTAAACTAGATCCCAGCACAGCTGTTATGTAAGGGTTACACTTATTCTCGATTTATTTTGGTTTGCAGAGCCCATTCAGTCCCGCTGTGCAGTGCTGCGTTACAGCAAACTGAGAGACGAGCAGATCATGATGCGTCTGATGGAGGTGGTAGAAAAGGAGAACTTGCACGTCACCAATGATGGCCTGGAAGCTATCATCTTCACTGCTCAGGGGGACATGAGACAGGTCAGTCTGATCATTGTTATCTTCTGTGTAATGGATGATTATACTCAACTATCTTTTCTTCTGGTCTTTAGGCTCTGAATAACTTGCAGTCAACAAATTCTGGATTTGGCTACATCAACAGTGAAAATGTTTTCAAGGTAACTGTGGATATTTCTTAAACTCATAATTTACATTGATATATAAAAATGCACCTTGTGGTTTACAAAGAGCATTGCTTGTGTAGGTGTGTGATGAGCCTCATCCTCTGCTGGTTAAGAGTATGCTGGAACACTGTGTCAATGCTAACATTGATGAAGCCTATAAGGTACCATAAAACACCTCCCGTATGCAGCATGAGTGTAATTATCAATCAAACTGGGTAAAGATGATGCTGCATCTTTCTACAGGTAATTGAACAGCTTTGGTTGCTAGGATACTCACCAGAGGACATAATCGGAAACATCTTTAGAGTTTGTAAGACCTTACAGATGCCCGAATATTTAAAGCTGGAATATATAAAGGTATGTATGTTTAGAGCTTGTAGTGTGTCTTTACATATACTACCAGTGAAAGGTTTTCACATCTACCGACTGTTTTCTGTTCTAATATATGAACAATAGTCATGAAAACTAATAAATAACAAATGAAAGTATCATAATTATACTGTTACCAAAAATGGTTAACAAATCAAAATTTCTACCATTAGTTTGTTGAGTTTGATAATTGTAGCTTTACAAACAACCATACTCTACACCACAATGTCCTTCGATACTATTTGAAAAGCATCTGTTTGGTCCAACTGCTCCAACATTTATAGATAGGCTCAATTTGCATTTTGGTATTTTTAAACTCTAAAGCAACATTGAGTCAAGCGTGTACAAACTTGGGTAATACAATAAGGTTATATTTGTTAACAATTAGTTTACAAATTAGCTAACATGAACTAACAATGAGCAATACTTCTATGCCATTTATAAAGATAAATCTAAGTGCATGTATAAAATCAGAAGTCATATCAGTTAATGTTAGTTACTGCACAATGAACTAACGTGAATAATTGTATTCACATTACCTAACGTTTTATACATGTTGAAAAGTGTTACTAAACCTTTGATTGATAGCGTACAGTTTAGTTTGTCTATCAAAAATACAAAATGAAGAGTATATAGCCATGTTTCCATCCAAAGATGCGAATTAAATTTATGCGCAAAACTGGAATATCGCATTAAACATTTGCGAATAAAGCACCATTTCCATCCAACGAGTCAAAGAGAACAAAACCGTCACTTCCTGATAAACTAGCACCACATATCGAAAAGAAAAATGGATGTTGCTGCATTAGTAGAAGCCATTGTTTGCCTTTTGTCATATATGATAAATTACTTGCGTCTCAGAGCACGTAGACGAAACGCAAGGAGCGCATTCATGTCATCTTACTTTCGGATGTTTCCATCAAGAATGGTCGTTACTTTGTCATATATGACATTCGGACCTCCTCGTCCACCCAAACACACCTGTCACTTTCCGCCGTTTTTGTTATCACGTGATCTGTTACGTGCATTTTTTTGAAGCGCATGCTGGAATTTTTTCTGTAAATGCGTTTCCATTGTTGTTTATGCACATTTTTTCTTATCGGATAAACAGTTTTATCCTACTCAGTTGTGCGCATCATTTTTTTAATGCGCATTTTCAAAATGTATGCTCATCTTGCCGTTTGCATCCAGGGTTTTGTATGCGATGGTCCAAAATGCGCATAAAAATAGGTCCATCCGTTGCATATGCGGTGCGTCAGTGCAGCCTATTTTTGCCGTACAGCATGGACTGATTTAAAGTGATAGCACACAAATTGACACAAAAATGCAGTAATTCCACCGTAAATGCATATAAATGAAGTTTACTACCATTTTTAAATTTGTTATTTGTTTAAGTAAGCAATAAAAGCCGATTAAAATGTTGTGTAGTACAAATATTCTACAGTGTTTATATTGCGTGAGGAAGGTTCTTCTATGCAGACAAGCAGGTGGTCCAGAAAGTAGAAGACGGCCGCACGATGGCTGACACTCAGCTAATTATTGAGGTAGAGAATACAAAGTGATTTATGACCCCCAAGACAGTTTTTATAAAGACCTGAATGCTAAAGAAAAGGCATGGGAAGCAGTTTCATCGGCCACTGGAAGGGATGGTTAGTTATTTTGAAACTCTTTTAATAGGCTAGGCTAATATAACTTCACGTAAGCATCAAGTGTTTTGAAGTACCATCCTAACATCAAAACTACAGATAAAATATCATTTAAATAGTATGTTCTTTTCAGGTATTATGTTTAGTCCTGTAAAGGTTTATAATTTTATTTCTGTGTTGTCCTACACTTACTTCAAAGTCATGTTTTTAATCTGGATACACCATGGAAGTTTACGGTGGATGCTGTTATATATATCTATCAACCACTCGCACTAAACATAAAACTAAAAAATCACAATGATGAAAATAGCGTTTCATAAATCTTTTTAAAAACGTACGTTTCGATTAATCATCCTAATATTGGGAAATACCCATTGTTGACTGAATCACACAGAAGACGCGGACCGCTAGCGCACTACAAACGTAGTATGTGGGAAAGCACAATGGCGCATGACGGATCCGTACTGCATACGTGTTGATCTACGCACCGCATACGCACTGCACACGGAGTATGTGTGAATCGGGCGTAAGTTTATTTTAATCGCACTACAAATATGTACTCATTTATGATTGTCCAGGAGATCGGGTATACTCATATGAAGGTGGCAGAAGGGGTGAACTCTTTATTACAGATGGCTGGACTGTTGGGTCGACTGTGCAGCAAGACTGCGACACCAGATGCAAGCTAAAGCCAAGGTGACCGACCAAACAATAACTAGTCCTCATTGTTCTTAATGTACTTTTATATAAAATAAAAAATATATTATTGTAAAAAAGTTACAATCTGCGATAAAAATGAATAAAAAATAGTTCTGATGTTTGGGAAGGATTTATTTTCTTTTATGTCCACATTCACTTGCAGCATATAATATATAACCCAATTTTAAATTACCGTGTTAGGTATTTTTTACTAAAATAACCATTAAGAAATGTTACAGCAGAACGAGCAACATTTACACTGTTGTTGTCATTTGTTATGGACCAAGTGCTTGCTTTGACAAGTTTGGTGGAAAAACACATCAATCGCTTTTGTGTTTATGTGATGAACTTTCACAAATATCTTCCATAGCCCCCATACTTGTTTATTTGAAATGTGACCGGACCTGCAGGTTAGTCATCTATTGTCTACTACAGCTCAAAACTTCTTATAATTCTTTGTGTATAGTTTCCATACATTATGATTTTGAGTAAAATACTGTTGTAACTGTACAACAATTTTCTTAAGATAAAAAATTGGTTTGAACATTATGAATCTTTATTGATAAGCACATAAAACATCTACACACAGTGGCGCACTGAACATGTTATATTATTATTTATACTTAAATAAATCCGGTGCATTTTTAAAGGTACGTCAAAGGAAGGCAAAATGTTCTATTTCTGAATATTAAAGTCATAAAAATGTATACATTTGATAATTATAATGTAAAACTGGAGTCTCATTTCAGTCAAAGGCTTGTGGACGACATTCATTTCCCATTAAAAGTGTTCAGTTTTCATCCACGGTATTGTTCACATATTCTGATTCTATGAAAAAAAAATGATTGAGTAAAGCCGTTTTTTCATGAATTAATAAAATGTTGATGAACAAAACAAATTTTACAAACCTTCAGGTCTGTTGGCCAGGAAGCCACTGTTTTCATAATCATAGCTGTCTTCTTTAATAGAACGGGCAGTGAATCAGTATTGCAATCTGTACAATATGTTTGCATAAAACTCGCTGTTCTTTTTAATAAAATTTATAACAAAATCATATTTTTTTTATCTGTAGTTTAAATAATTGCTGGACACCTGTTTCTGTCCTTTAACAGTATCAAAATTATAACGTGTTACTAATCATTTATACATTAGAGTCTAGTTACAGAGTTCATATCATATAATCATAGACAGTTATTTATAGTCACAGTTATAGAAAACGCTGTAATACTTCATAAAAATATTAACATTATTTCTTAGTGAAAAAATATTGCACTAGTATGTTTAGATTACTTTGATTTGTCATTGGTATTCAGATTTGAATGTACTTGAACTACAGATCTGGTAAGCATCATGAAAGCATTTTACAGATGATTTCCCTTATTCAGTGTTACTAATTGTAAATCTACAAATGTTGAAAAACTGAACAAATGTTAATTGCTTAAAACACCAACCTGAGTCATGTTGAACTTCTGTTGTTAGAATAACATTCTCGTATGTTCCCACATCTATTTCTGAGGTAAATAATATATCATTATTTAATTAAAAAAAAATTGCGTCTTAACATTGTGTTCCATTTGTGCAAGTTGTGTGCAGCAAAACTTGCAGAAAGGTAGACACTTCAGCTGTAAATGTGTGCCCTCATTTGTTTTTTTGACACAGACGTTCTATATATTCAACACTCGGTGGTTTTTCATATCTTTACAGGTTCATGTGCCTGATATAAGAAGGTGTGACTTGACCTTATTTGCTCCGGTTAATGCAACCGAGAAGTATATGTATGCAAAAAGTGGATTGTAAGATGATTATCAGTTCAAATTTACCTGCATCATCTTCATTTGCATAAAGGAAATCTGGAATTGGGTCCCTATGAAAATGTGTAGTATATTAGAAGCATCCCAATGTCATATGCACATCAAATAAGAAATGTTATTTTTAAGTGTACACAATGCTTTTGTAAACCACCTTTATGATTTGTTTTCCTTGTAGTCATACAAAAAAAAACTTACACATATGTTGGTTCATATATGCCACCAGCTGCCACAGAAGCAAAAAGTGCATTACATAATTGAATATAAAAATGAGATGGTTTACTAAAAGTGATATTATGATTGCAAAAATAATTACCTCTATTTGGAAAGTTCTGATAACTGCAGTGGATCTTGCCTGCTGAAAAAATAGTTGTTACACAAATTTTTTAAATGTACTACTTGCAAATTAAAATAGGAAATTCTTACTGTTTGTAGGATTAATTAACTTCGCTGTTGATTTCCTGTGAAAATAATTTTAATATATAATCATACAGATGCTCAATTAATCATAACAGCACCCACATGCTGATATTTTATAAATTAGAACATAAAAATTATACAAAGTATTCAAAATGACAACACTGGGTGCATAAATTGGATACTGCACAAGAGATCTTACCTTGACGTTGAAGGTACTTGGTTTGGTCTAATCACTAGAAATCAGACAAAATTTAAATGAGCACATATTTTATTTAAACTGTCCTTTCTAAAAAAAAAAGTAACTGTGTGTAATGTAAACATTGAAACAATTCCAAATTAAAAGAATTGTACCTTTTTCTGGTTGGATAACAACATGACTGTTACGTTCATTGCTGAAACTAGAACAACATTTAGTTTAGTTAGAGTTTAGTTCAGCTGGGCTTTATTTAAATCAATGCCGTACACGAAAAGTGTATGCTCCAAAAGATAACATATGAACAGTATAGACTAAACAAACCAATTTTACTTACTTTTCATTTTGCTCATACAGGATGTTGTCCTCTTGGCGTATAACTCAAAATAAAAACAACCAAATTAGACAAACTTATATGGTTGCATCACAGTCTGACTATCTTAAACTCAAGAAGAAGACAAAAACAAAGCGCATCTTTAAAAGAGTTGAAATAGTGGCCCACTTACTAGAACTCTTTTTACAACACAAACAGAAGGCATAGACGCAACCAAGACAAGCCAAAGAAATGACGGCAAGGAGAATTCCTTGCTGACTTTTGACTTCAATCATGCCTTGAAAAAAGAGGAAAAAAATAAATAAATAAAATCAGGTTCAATTATTAACATTAGTTACGCATCAGTTATGCATTAGCAAGCTAACACGTGTTTACAGCACTAATCTGTGTTATGTTAAATATTATAAAATAAAAAACAAATAATACTTTTATGAGCTAATGTCAGGGCCATTGACCTCTCCAAAAATATCCAGCTGACTATTAAAATAATTTAAAATGAAATACTTATTATTAAATACTACATACTAAATTCTTAGATCATTATCTAATAGATACATGTCACTTTAATCACAGAAAAATGTAAAAATGATGCATGCAATGAACTTTGATGTTATTGCATGTCTGTCTAATGTTAACTTTAATGTTAACAGATAACTTTGGATTTTAAAAATGTATTAGTGAATGTTGAAATTAACATTGACCATGATTAATAAATGCTGAAGCTGTTGTTTTTATTGTTAGTTCATGTTAACAAACAGAATGGTATTGTAAAGTGTCACTATAAAAAAAGCAGTATTACCTTTTCGATTGCAAGTTATTTTCATACAATTAGTTCTACAATGGCACAAATTCCAATCATTTAACATTATACGTAACCTAGTAATTGTCATAGCTCAAAAGCTTTTTTGTATCAAACCACAGGATGTGTTCATGTGATGTAACTAGATAATCTTTCGCTATTTATAATTATTTAAATTTATGCCACGTCAATCAATGAAAAAAAAGACCATCAGAACCAACTTTCAAATGTGTTGGTTAACCGTTTCTGGTATATTTTTTATTACCACTCAAACAAATCACATTACTGTGACCCATATTCACGACACAATAAGTTGTTTTCTACTCTAGCAAACATACTTGCACGGCTCTCTTTATGTCAGAGTGCTGAGTGAAGAAACACAAGGTATTAACAGGTAAGCAGTTACCTGTAAAGAGACCTCTCAGTCCACTTCCATTCTGATGTATATTGCTTGAAGTCACACAAAGGACTAATGAGAGACAGAAGAACCCATGTGTTTCCTGTTTCAAACTGAATTTAACCACATCCGTGCAGCACCATGCCGGACACCAGTGAAGAGACCACCACAAACCCACAGCAACGCACACTCAACAGATACTCGACTCATACCTCTAAATGTCACACCTAGTAAATGATCTTTGAAACACAGTCTATTGCATCAGCATTCAATGACAGAAAAAGCAACTTGACAGAGAACCAAGTAGATCTTGGTTGTTGTTTCCTCAGAAATCAAAAGCTTTTGCTTTCAGATGCCCAATCTTTTGGTATGATTGAGTGATGTGCATTGAGGTTTGTTAAACCTCTGTGAGAGATGCTTTACTGTTTGCAAGACGAGATGATGACATGCTTCATTATTTAGGTTTATGACATTTAAAGCATGTCAGGTAGGTGGTGTGTGCATAAGTTTTTCCGCTGTTTATACCTCCTACAACATTGCTGTGTTACTACAAAACTGCAATGTCTGAGAATGATTTTATAGAAACAATTGTCACGTTAAACATTTAACATGAATTTCTAACAACATTCATTGTCAATTTGAATTCATTGAAAGCTAAATGCATCATTGATCATATGATGTAAATATCAATTTTTTTAGTATTGAATCACTTTATTATCTTTATTATATTACAAATATTAAAAACAAATCATATAAATGTTACTTTGTTTTTTGTAGATATACAAGCAAGTAAAATATAGTTTTTTTGGTACGCAGTTATTTTAATGTTTGTGGGTAAAGTGGACATTATTCATTTTTTTAAGTAATACAGTCATATAAAAATATGTTAAAAATACTATACAGATGTTTACTTTACTGCAAGATATACGGTATAAGTAATATTTATAATATCTCTCTGTAACAGTTATAAAAAAGGTGTGATTAAAATTATAAATGTACTACAAAGAAAAATCTATGATATGGGACAAAACGCATTTATTTTGAATAAATATAAATGTCGGAAGTTGAAAAAGCAATAAATCGCATATTTTTAACGTGAGACAAGGGTTAACAGAAGAGATTTATTTGACATTAGCTTATCACATGAGAAAATGATAGTATGTATGATAGGAGGGATTTTTTTATTGTGGCAATAGGTGATGCATGTAAATACACAAAACCTTCCAAAAACAATGAACACGATACATCTGATGTTCAACAGAATTGAAGAACACTGAATTCAGGGCCTCATCAGACATAACCAGAGAACACGGGATACAGCTGAGTTTCAGTCCTCTGTCATTGCTTTAACAAAATGTGATAATGCAGACAAAGGGTGTGATGTTATGGGAGGGGTTCTCTGTGTTCCTCGCTGCCCCAGACATTAAACCTCAGCGTTACATTGTCACTTGAAGACCGAAGGTTGTGAATCTTCAGTAAACTGTTGATGACACTATAGGTAAAAACAATGGAAACTGTGACTACATGCTTTTAAATGTGTTATTGCCGTTTCGTGGAAATTCATTCCATTGTGAACGTCATTTATTCCACAAACGTTAAAGCTTTCAAAAGGGGATTCATTTTTATGATTCAATGATGGACAGAAGTTATTTAAATATTTATAGCAAGCTAGTGTGTGTTGCATACTGTGTACACTTATGGATACTTACAAGCACTGCTGCTCAAGCTGGAGGACATAAAACTGCTACCGAAAGAACCTCCGGCACCTCCTCCAATGCCTAGTCCTCCCCCGAGTCCCAGTCCTTGGCTGGACCCAAAACCTCCGGCACCTCCTCCAATGCCTAGTCCTCCCCCAAGTCCCAGTCCTAGGCTGGACCCAAAACCTCCTCCAAGACCTGCTCCCAGGCCAAATCCACCTCCATAACCCAGACCTGCACCTCCACCCAGACCTCCAGCTCCTCCTCCGATGGTGGACTTAGACATGTGCACAGTTATGCCGCCTCCAGATTTCAACCTGGTCCACAAAACAGATGCACTCATCACGTGTCGTGTTTGATTTAGTACGCCAGTAATGATCTTCTGAGGACTGATCTACTCACCTGTTCTCTTCACTGTCCAGAAGTTTCTTATAGGCTGTGATTTCAACTTCCAGAGACATTTTGCTGGCAAGAAGTTCCTGATATTCTTGACCGTAATGAGTGATTTGCTGCAAATTTAAATGAAATATGAGAGCAGTCGGTTTTGCAACACCAAACAGAACTGCAAAAATAAAGTTTGTTTTCAAATGAGATTCCCACTCCTCATGTCTCCCATTGATCAAACAGATAGCCCCACCCACAACGGTTGTTGACAAACAGACTGCAGTTCTGTTCCAGTTTTAGTAAAACATCTCAGTTTTAAATGTACCTTTAATTAAAATCTAACAATTAATCGCATGTCCAATTTATAATTTACCTTTCTGAGATCATCAAGCTGAGATCTGAGAGTAAAAACTTGGTCCTGGTATGTCTCTGTGTGAGAATTGGAGTGACACTCTGCTTCCTCCACCTGAGACTCCAGCTGCAGGTTCTGTCATCAGAGAAAATATTAATTAGACAAAATAAAATGTCAAGAAACGGTGGACTATGGAGGGAAACCATTGACAGAAACACACCATGGATTTGAGCCTCTCGATCTCCCTATGCACAGAGTCAATCTGCAGTTTATAAACTCTCAACTCCTCTTTGGCTGCGGTGAGTGTGTGAGAAGTCGGCTGAGAAGAGACGGACATCATGGAGAGCTGTACATCCATAAAAAGAGAAGAAAGGTTTCAAGTTAACGCAAGACGGTTTTTACCAATACAATGACTCTCCACTTGGGGGCGACAGTTTGCAACAGATGAATCACGTCTCACATTAGAAGCGTTTTGCAACGGGATATAAATAGGCTCAGAAGAACGTGGCACTATTAGTGCTGTCCAAAAATGGTTGGTGAATTAATTCAAATGAATCAATCATTAATCAAATTGTTCTCAACTTACAGCAAGTATCTGCTAAAATGAGAAATTAAGATAATTTAATAGTTGACATAAAGATGACAATAAGGCCCAAAATTAATTATAATGGTAGGCCTATACAGCTGTTGGCTCATTACGGAATTTGTATAGTTTTTTTTCTATAACTAATAAATAATTGTAAATATTGTAAATTTAGGTATTGAAGGGGTGAAGTTTCATACACTGTCTTGCACTGAGAGCAGGGCGTCCTGTTTGCTGCGTTGAGCCAGACTTTCATAGTGATCCTTGACATCAGCCAATGCTGCGGTCAGATCCTGCGCCTGGGCTGCGTTATCCACAGAGATCGAGACTGCTGACTTCACGCTGCCCGTCACAATGTTTCTGACCTCTCTCACTTTCTAAAACAAACATGCATACATAAAACCTCATGGGTAATTGGTGGATAAAATATCCATTATTCAAATATCCAAAAATGCTACCTAAATCAAGGCAGTATATAATCAAACTACACTTACAGCATCATACACCTGTTTGGACAGAGCAATCTGATCCTCAACCCCACTGATGTTGGTTTGCAGCTCGAAAATGTTAAGGTAGAGGTTATCCACATCCTATTGGAGGAAAATTTCTGCCAGTCAGCCATCTGAAACTATATGTGATATATTAAAATGGGTTCAAACATGTTTTTCATACCTCTTTCAATGTAGTCCAATCCATTTCCAGAGTTTTGGTTTGAGATGTTTCCTCCTCATACCTGTAAGTTAAAGGAGAGAATACGCATTTATAATTTTGTTTCTTTATTTTTTTAATGTGGCCATATTTATCCATTATAATTACCTAAGCAGATGCTCAAATGTATAAATGCTATTTAAGGAACCACAAATCCTATACTCATTACAGTACAAAAAATACAAAAGTGGTACTCAAAAACTAAATTAATGAATAATTTAATTCATTATAATTAATGAATAATTAATCATTAATGTTATTATAAGTTTCATTGCATTATTTATATTGTAAATATGATAAACTAAATCATTTTAATATTAATATATTAAAATAAAAACACAAAGTGAACATAAAGCATAATTTATATATTTACAAAGGCAAGTATGAATGTAGAGAAATGTGAAATATATGATAGAAAGTGTTTTTAAAAATAGTTTTAATGCTGAAACAAACTGTGTTGTTGACCCAAGTAATATCTTTTATTCATGAATGTTGAGTTATTCATATTGAATGAACTATAAATCGTGGTGGACTCACCTGGCCTGAACATCATCAATAATGCCTTTGTAGTGCTCTATCTCAGCAATGATGGCTTCTTTAGTAGCTGTGAGGCTATCAATTTGAAATTTATATGTTCCAATGGCAGAAGTGAGAAGGATGGAAGAGCTGGCGGGTCCTCCCTGCTCTGGGTTGGTAAACATGGAAATCTTGGCTTTGAGTACGGCATTGTGCTGCTCCAGCGAACGAGCCTGTAAAACATCAAAATCAGGCTCAGAGATATTTATTTTTATAGGATCCTTATGACTGCATGTAACTTACCTTATCAATGAAGCTTGCAAATTTGTCATTGAGCACTTGCAGTTCCCCCTTCTCCCTCAGTCGGGTAACCTGAACTGTGTCCAGGGAGGGGAGTGTTGGGTCAATGCTGGGCACTGGACTGGCACCAGCCTCCACTGTGGTGGTAGAGCTGATGAAAGATGGATTGAAACCATACCCTCCGATTTTAAAGACTCTTCCCCCCAGACGGGCTCTGAGTCCGGCTGCACCGGCCCTAAACCCTGCTGCTCTGGCTCCAGCAGCACCCAAGCCTAACCCTCCTCCCAGAGCAAGACCCCCTCCGCCGATGCCCAACCCTGCACCTGCACCAGCTCCTGCCCCCAGACCTCCGCCATAGCCAAAGCCAGCTCCCCCTCCCTTCCCGTAGCCGAGAGAACGGGACAGAGCCAGGCTAACACCGCCACTGCCTCTGGCTCCTGCTCCAGCGAACAGACGGTTGCCTCCATAGGTGGCTCCAAATCTGACAGCTCCCCCACTGATGCGCATACTTGTGTCTGCCATATCTGCACTCAGAGCTGGGGTCCAGGTCTTTGCTCGGGAGTCCTGGTGTTCAGTCAGGCTGCTGGACTCCTCATTTGGGGTTTAAATACATGGCGTCTGGTAGGGTTGGCTGGGTCGGTTGCTGGTGATTTGCTCGAGCTGCTGTCAGTTCGAGTCAAATGACAAGGATGAAAGACAAGTGAGCGTCCCCCCTCCAGGCACTGATTTCTCTTAAACATGTTGGATGTAATTTAACAGCTTTGGTATGTGTGATGGAGAGGAAACGAACCCTGCAGCTACTTTTCCTAGATTGAAAAAAAGAGTATCATTGGATTGACAGCTTGAAAGCCATTTTATATTTGTGTACTTATTCTTGCGCATGGGAGATAAACTGTGAATTTAATGTTACTGAGCTGACAAGCTTGTTGGAAGAGCCTGTCATAAATCGAGGTGCCTGTGACAGTGAGAGGCAGGTGAAATCTTTTTTCGACACCAAAGGATAAATCGCAGTTGCTGATAAAGTGCTGACAAATATGCAACGTGTTGTAACAGAGTCTATAGTGTATTGCTGGGTCAGGTAATATTTTGACTGTTACCAAGCAGTTAAGACCCTATCGTAGTTGCAGGAATCAGCTCAAACAGATACATTGGCAAGAAGACCCATTTATGACATAAAAAATCTGGTAGGGTCAGCTGTTTTCAGAGAGCTACAATGAGATATTTCCAAGAGAATTGTGTCCCAGAGGAGTTACTGTCTCTTCCTGACACTCATATGCCATCCAGTAGATGCAATGCTTATGTTTCTCGGAAGATAACCAGACGTGTGCAATGAACAACTCTGGTACACCAAGATGAAAAATCTTTGCATTAACACAAGATACATCCAAATATTGTGAGACGTGTGTGCAATGTTAAAGTATTACAGATTCACAAGTTATAAACATATTATCAGAGATTGTGGGACGTGTCTCTGTATACATACACCTGTAAATGCAGCTGTGAACTCTCAGCTTAAGGATCATATTCAGGACAATATCCTGCTGCAAGATAATATCCAGGCTAACAAAAGAAAAACTGATTTATGTTAGAATTTGCCTTAAACTGTGATTTGCATGCTTTCCAATGCAGATTATTACAAGACAATCTACAGCACAGAGAAAGAGCAGATTCAGATCTCTAAAAAAAATCATTTTCAATTTTCATCCTGGCGTTGGGTAAAAAGGGACAAAACCAACCGCTTGGGTTAACAATAAAAATGGTTTTTTTTCAACCCAAAATGATGGGCTTGTTTTAACCCATTGTTGGGTCAAATATAAACATTTTCTGGGTTGATTTAATCCAACGATTAGGTTTATCCCATTTTGACCCAAAACAGGGTTGAAAAATAACCCAGCATTTTATAAGAGTGTAAAAGTTGTAACTTACATGTTCAACCGCCCTGTCTCTGGGGACTGATATAGGAGACAAGACAATCTTTATATCTGACAAACAAACACATTTTCACACGGAAAACGGGTGAAATCTGTAATAAATGTGGCAAGATGCAACAATTCTTAATTTGTGTAGAGGAGATCTAGTCAAATAAGCTTTTTTTTACAGGGAAATGACCACAGTCATTATAGAGTACATGTCTGAATAACACAATAGAAATTAATCTGAAGTTAAAATTTGAAAGAAAAAAACAACTTATGATGTTTAAGTAGTAGCTTGATCTATGTGCTGTAATATGGTTATAGATAGTGAGAACAAAAAAATAACCGAGCACCTGTCTAAGATCTATTAAGACAACAACCATTTAAAAAGCTTTGTGATATTTTTTCATAGTTAATTACAAATAAGTATACAATGTTATAATACTAGTCTAGTCTAAGTTAATGATAATAGTCTCATATCGCCCCCCTCGGATAGACGAAGTGGGCAGAGAAAACACTCAGCACCTTGGACAGCGTCTCAATAGAAAATCTCTATTGAAGCACTGGCCCACTGTTGTGTTTAACCATTCCATGATTTTCACTTACAACTCAGATTGCTATCAAATCAAAACGAGTCATTATTCAGAGACGTCCAAACGCCAAAATCCAAGTAAAGTCTTGTACCTCTTTTATATCAAGATGTTCGAACAAACCTTCCAGTATGAAAACAAAGGTTTACATATTTACAATGGATTTACAGTTTTCAGTCGTTCACACAGTTACTCCCTCAAACACCACTTCTTCACGGTGTTGTGCATCAATGTGTGTCGGTTGAAGTTGTCGGTTCGTCGGAGCGGGACGAGCTATCAAGCTGCGACCAAACGCAGGCTTGACTTTGGGCGGAATGGATGAGCTACAGTTATCGCGCTCGTATTCCTCCTGTTCCCTCTGCATCTTCCTCTTCTTCATCTTGCTTTTGTGAAAGTAGTTGGTGGTGAGTGAAAGTAATATAATCCCTATGATGAGCACCCCTAGCACCAGAAGAGCGACGGTGGACGAGAAAGGCTGAAGCGTGTGGTGAACTTTCTCCACGCGCGTGCCGTTAGTGTCCGGCGCGCCGATAAAAGCGCCCCATGAGATCTCGAGAGCCTTGGACTTCATTATTTATGATCCGAAAAATGTAACGTCTCTTCAAATGTATAATAGAGTACCGCAAGACAGCACATCCACGTGAATGCCCGATGAATATCCTTTAAGGGTTGAATTCACTTTTGCCAACTACGAGGAGCATCTTTTATGACAACCTTAAATAATTCATAAAAAAAGCCAGAGACAAAAAGAAAATTAAGGATTTTCTAAAAGCGTAAAACTGGACAGATAAACACAAAGCAGCTCATTTGCTTTATTTAATGACTTCAACAATAAAAATAACAAAGCTGACAACAAATTGCTTTTAATTCACCCGGGTTTTATAAATTGACATCCTTATCGTATGTAAATAAAATGTTTTGCCCGTACCTGATATCACAGTCCAGCCGTTAGTTCATAAATAGCTGTGGAATGAGGTGTAGGTTTGAAAGGATGACTTCCCACGGATCTCTGACGTAGCCTGTATTCATTACGTATTCCACGAGCCTTCGGACCTCAAATAATCACCAGCCCACGAGAGCGTGTCGATTAATCCTCGATCCAGCGCGTGCTTCCCCACCATTTCTCGCCACTTATTTTTAATGACGCACGAGGTTTGAATTTCGCATTTGGCCGAATAAATCCCGAGAGAGCCAAGATTTAGATCACCGAAGGCTAGTGAATCAATGGCGTGCTCCAGTAAACACTTCACAGAGGAGGATCGTGTGGACTTGCATGTAAATGAGACAGCAGAAATAACAAATCTCTGGAAAGACTTGAATGGAGAGATGATGCTGTCCAGTGCTGAAAGCTACATGCATAAACTTGTCTCATTAAAACCGCCCTCTGAATACATGCCGATGTCCATTTATGAGAATCAAATCTGTGTGAGGGCTCTTCAGTGTTGAGTGCATAGGGGTTTTATTGATGTCTATTTCACTTCCACAACTTGAAGAGAGAGAGAGAAAACTTCCTTGGAGCTTTTGTAACATCAAAGAGACCAAAGATGCTGACTATAAAGATCAAGATGGTCCTACGATTGTTAGATATGTCTTCTCTAATGGTTCTGCCATACACTTTTCTCTCATCAGGAAAAAGAGCCCTGTTCTTAAAATTACAATCCAAATTGCTTTATTATTTTCACCAAAAGCCGATTAGCAACTTAATGGCTTGGCACTGACCTGAGCATGCACTATGAGTAGGTGTGAACCTGTTCACCCCTTTAAGTTACACATTGCAAGTTAAAAAATGTGCAATATAATTCACAAGGATGCTGTCACCATGGGAAATAAACAAAGTCACGCTCCAGACAGCAGAGATATACACAGTCCTGCATCTTGTTAACTGTGGCTGGCTTGTGGATAATAATTTCACATTGTTTTACAGTGTTACAACAACAGCATACGGGAAACTATTTCATATGTATCCAACTGATCAAAAGCTCCAGATGTTATAAATCTCAGCTTTCCCATCCCTAATGACAAGACGGCACATCACATCCTCTCCCAAAAGGCACTGCAGCGAATCCATATAACTCAAACACAAGAACCACATTCACTTAAAAAACAGACACATGGTGGCTTGAAATCAACTCAGTTTTGCTTCCATTGGCTTGGAAAGGACAGATTACCCAAAAATGACAAATCTGTCATCATTACTGTTGCAAACCCATGACTTTCTTGCTTCATAAAACAAAAGGAGGCAAAAAATTAGGGACTGACAGACTCCAGTCACCATTTACTTACAGTATATGGGAAAAGACAGTGGTCAACATTCTTCAAAATTTCTTCTCATGTGTTCTACACAAGTCAGGTGATTAAATTACATTTTTTTGATGTAACACCCCTCCTTCGTTTAGCAATCTAAACAAGTGCAGACACCAACACACGCATGCACATTAAGTTCTTTGTGCTCACTGCTGTACAGATAGGGCTGAAGCGCTCCTTAGTGCTGAAACAGTCATTAGAGGGGAGAAATAGCAGTGAGGGAAATAGCTTTCCAGGCTGGACGTAGGCTCCTAATAGACACACGTCTCGCGATGGATGACTGCACCCACAAACCCAGAACACAAAGAGAATCTATGCAGCTCTGTCATACACAAACACAATACATCAAGGTACATGACCATCACATCCACAACAACACTCAGAGTACGGCCTGCCTGCAGATGTTGCTTCAAAATGATAATTGGTAAGAATCAAAGAAGGATGACGTAGTCATCAATAAACTACACAGAGGAAGACAAATATTAAACAAGCCTCACTGTGAAGAAAGTCATACTGTGTGTATAGTTTACTTTATGTCCATTACATGGTTAATATATTAGATACAAAGATAAACACAATTTTAACTGAATTTTAAATTGTTTCACTACTTTGGTTTGGAGAGTCTGGGTACTGTGCAATTTTATCTTTGAAAATGGGTCAATTTGAAGAAATATTAAAGGAATGTCACTGTTTAATTAAAATTACCTCATAATATACTCATCCTCCTTAACTGATAATGTGACTTCCATTGAATAATAATATCTTGGCTCTTTCCAGTTTTGTAAAGCCATTGAATGAGGTCCAAGTTTTTGAAGCACCAAAAAAACACATTTTCACAAATTGTCATTTCTCGAATCCAAATATTCTTTCAGTTGTTTTCAATTTTCAATTTATCTATTATATCACTTTCTTTACTTTAAATGTTACATGTCGTCACCGACCCTCCAACACCTTGGCTGTCCAAATGAGCTGTTTTCAGGAAATTGAAAAAAACACTGTACGTTTTAATTTACAGAGTTTTACACAGTGTGTTGTCAAACACTTTTTATTGGTTTGATATTTGCAAAAGACAGCGACAAACATAAAGAGTGCCTAATAATAATGATTTACGGCAAAAAATAAAGATCACAAAATAAGGACATACAAGGTTTCCGAAGGACATCAGCGATGCAATGATTTCCCGAATGACATCATCCTTTAGTAAGTGACATCATTAGGAACACAATTGAATGAATATTGTGAATTCTGTGGTATTTGTTTATCTCCCTCTAAAATATCTGTTTATCCTGTTTGATATCAATATGGGCAATGGTTTTACCAAATAACACCATCCTAAAGCTAATTCTCAATCCCTCACTGAGCAAAGGGTAATCATATTCATCATACACCCTTACATAAAAATGCCATCCTAAATGACAACGCAAGCATATTCATTTTTTCAAGTTACAGAATGTACAAGATTCTGCATAAAAAAAACCTAGGGCTCCTATGTCCAACAGCAACTGTATAATATAAGCAATGAGTCAATGGAAATTCATTGTCACTGGTGAGAAAGAGACATAAAATATGTAATACAAACGATTAGGTCTCGTGGCACAGTGCTGATAATTTGAGAAACGGCCACTAGCGCATCTAAAAAACATGGACTCCGGGTGAATACAGAGGATTACTGGATAAGGTCACTATTGTGCAATGCAAAGTTATGCTGGTGTTCAATTATAGCTTGTCTCATGTAAACCCAATGCAAGCCTCTTCCTGACATGAACTGGCTGAATGTAGATAACCAGACAACTCGGCAGGCCGGATTTGAGTTGAATAGGGGCATATAATTGCCGAGCTAGAAGTTCTTTTATAGAACCCTCCATTTCAATTTCAGACTGAAATCAGGCGAAATCACACATTAAGTGGTGTTTCAATGTGACAGGAAGGCGATATTCAAAGCAGAAATAATGAGAACAGTTTAACAGTAATAGGTTCTAGACGGCACCTGGGACTTCACGGTGTTTCTCCATCAAGACTGACATCAGCCGAGCATCTTTTTTTGCTTCAATGCAAAACAAAGTTTAGGTAATTTGAGACTGTCTGGCAAGACGCCACATGAGAATTCATTTCCTGTGCTAAGCTGGAAAGGAGGTAAAGAGGAGAAGAGGTAGAGGAGAGAAATTATAACCCATGCACATAAAAATATGGAATAAAGTGAACCTTAGTCATATTCAGGATCAATTTTATTAGGAAAGAGGGATTTATGTGATGTATAAACTCAACATACAGGCACTATAAACACACATCCAATGCAACTTTGTCGGAACGTGGGAACATGCGTGCTGGGAAAATGGTCCAGTTTCTGTATGCACTAGCTGTGGCTGCCCAGTAAATGCAGCACAAGCTCTTCATCTTCAGCCAGCGAGAGGCCAGTGTCCAGAGGAGTTACTGTAGACTCCTGCCTGGGCTTCTTTCTGACCACCGGTCTCTGCTGTACATCATCACCATCATCATCACTGCTGTCATCGCTGAAACTTCTCTTCCTGCCACGGACTGATGCATCGCTGCGAGATACAAGACAAAAGTTAATGCTCAGATGAGAAACATCAGACAAGGATCACCTGAGATAAATACTAGTTGATTCTCAAACGGTCTGCTTCTTGGTTGCAATAATGACCAGATTGTACATTATTCCTGTGTGGTGTTGAGGTTACTGGATACTGTATGCAGGGCTGCTGGTCCCAATGAAGTTGAATATTGTCGCTGTCAGACTTGTATCCCTAAATCCACTACTTAGATTAAAGGGATACTTCACCCAAAAATGAAAATTCTGTCATCATTTACTCACTTTCTAGTTGTTCCAAATCTGTATAAATTTCACACAGAGAAAGATATTTGGAAGAATGCATAGAACCAAACAGATCTTGCCCCCATTGACTCCCATAGTACTTTTTTTGTTCTGTTGAACACGAAAGAAGACATTTTGAAGAATGTAGGACAGCAAACAGTTCTGGGGCATTTTTGACTACCTTTGTATTTTTCCTACTATGGTAGACAACGGGGGCAAAATCTGTCTGGTTATAAGCATTCTTCCAAATATCTTTCTCTGTGTTAATCAGATTTGGAACAACTCGAAGGTGAGTAAATGATGACAAAAAAAAGTATCCCTTTAAGAACCGCATTAATTAAATAATTAAACATGGAGTTGTCAAAGTTGACAAATTCTTGTTAATACTTCTGATTGGTTAAATATTTGCAAAAACACACACACACAAGAAGGGTGGCCAAAAGTAATGATCTATAAAAAAAAAGAAATGAGGTGATATATAAACGTATCCAAAATAAGAAGCCAAAAAAAAACTGCTGTGAGAAAGGAAACCATTCTGCACACATCCACAGTTTTTGGCCATTTTCAGCAGCATGATTATTTTGAGCAGTTTAATTATAGAAAGTGACACGGTTTCTCAGAGAGTAAGAAATCTCAAGTGCTAGATTGTGTTCACAGCGTCTTTAAAGGGAATTTGTATAGCCTTTCTGGCTACTTTACAAGATCTTCTCAGATTTCATGTAATGATAAGTACATGAGAAGCATCAGCACATTCGGGTGTTTGAGCTTATGTTACTCCATTAAACCAGCAGAACGACACGTCTTCCGCATGATTTCGGGCTCTCATCCAAAGTCGTTTCGGCAGAGCTCTTTCACATGTCAAAGACAGAAAGGTCAGCACAGCACTCAATGGAGTTAGAAGGTCTCAAATGGTCGTAACTTAATTCAATTAGTAGAATATATTGCACTCATGTGCACCCAAGACAACTACCTCCATTAAACACCTGTCAGAAGACTTGGGACCTTAAGGTGTGATGAGCGATCTGTCTTTAGCTTGTTTAAAGTATAACTAAACTAAAACTCAATTGTAGGCTATTTGTTTTTCCAAACCCATATGTAGATTTTTTTAATAACATATGGTTGGGTAAATCATGACTAAATTTCATTTTTTGCTGAACTGTTCCTTTAAGGGACTGCGATTGCATTCAGTTTCAGCTGTTTCCACCAGCTCAATGATTCAGGATCAGTATGAACAGATCGCTCCACACCACAAATACACCAGAGGAATCAAAGTCTCTGAAAAGGTTACACAATGGACCAGGAGGCTTACACAGATGTTCCCAAAGATTTCAGCATCTTAATATTCCAGGCACAAAGCATCGGTAAGGGCAGAGGTCATACAGGGTCAATGGGATCATTAGATTGAAGGGAGGGTTCAGGACAGGAAGAGAAGGAAGACAGGTGCTGAAACAGGAATGAGCTGAGGGTTAGTGACACCTCTGGCTCCAGTCCCAAACACAGAGCCTTTAATACGAGACGGGAGAGAAAGTGGGAGAGAGAGAGACGAATGTAGAGGAAGAAAGAGAGATTTATCAGATTTACAGCGCCGGAGTCTCTCCTGCATTCAGCAAGTGTAGCCATGCAGTAAACACCCCGCACAAAGTCATTAATCAGAGCCACTGATGCTGTCTGTGTGATATCACCTGCACCACTACACCACACTACACAAATCACTCGCTGCTGTTTGCAACCCAACACAAAAGCTTTTTTTAAACACCAGAACTCAATGATTGTCATGACGTTTGGATCACGTTAATGGTTGCTGAATGTGCAAAACGAAACGTGTAGCCAGATTTATAAACAAATGATGTTCTGAACTGATTTCTTTGTCCTGAAACAAATATGAATTAGTCGGCGCAGATATTGCCCTGTTCGGACTTATTTTCTAACCACAAATTATTACTTTTATTATGTTCGACTTGATAAAATATAAAAAATAAAGTTATATTTGTAATAACATATTATATTTAATATAAATATTTAATTATATTTAACATAAATGAATAAATATTTAATAATACAAATTTAAATAATTAATAAGATAAATAAATACTTCTTATTTTTACCATTTTTAGTAATATAATATGGAGCCTTAGTTTTTATATATATTTATATATTTCGAACAAAGAAAATAAGGTAAATAAGATGTCACAACTTACCAAAAGAAACAAGAACCTAAAAATGTTTTATACAATGATTAACATATGTCCGAAAAGGAGCGGGATGAATCAAAAGCTTATGTAGGCATATTAAATAGTAACTTAAAAAATAGTCAAGACCAGTTACTAAATAGCATTTACGCCGCCATACTGCGAAGAATCACATTAAAATTATTTCTCATTTGTTAAATCTGGTTAGTTAAAACCAGAGAAGATCATTCGGCGGCAGATGCTGAGGGCAGTAAAAGCCATAATAATTACGATAATATTCCAATTTGTATTCGTGTGTGAGTCTTCTACTGTGTGTACCTACTGTCTGCATACATGAATGAGTGTCAGAAATCCAGAGACATCAACGCACAAGCAGACAGATGGAAACACAGACGGCAGGAAACAAAAGAGAACAGGATGTGACGGGTTTTACAAAAGAGGAGACAAAAACGAACATGATCAAAAAAAAACGTAACGTATGGTCTTACTCTCACTTTAAATCTAGATGTAATTATGCATTTTATAGATTATCTTCAGCCAGCGAAAGGATCTGTGTTTAACCCTGCCAAGGGGAAATGAATCAGCGTGAATAATTTTCCCCTGTAGAGAGAATCCACCTCCAAGAGGCAATTCTGCAGCAAACTTCAGTACAAAAAAGGACATTGGATCAGCACGCTCGAGCTTAATCGAACTCTACAAACTCGATGCACGTGGGGAGAGTTGAGAGAGCCGAGGCTGTAATTAAGTATCAGAAGAATCAATTCCTCATTTTAAAATAATTACAGTCTTGCGAAGCCGTGCCAGGCTTGATTTACCGCTTTAACGGTTTTTTCACAAACTACAGTGCTGCAAAATGCAACGCGGAATGCCATAATGCAATGATGAAGGAAAAAATTTGATATTTGGTTCAACACCGAAATATAAGCACTCACTTTTAAGCTGTGCATAATTAGATCTACAGCAGAGAAACTTCATATATCAGAGAATCAATATCTCAGTGCTGCACCACCTTTTCCAAGCTTACTGAAAAACTATTTTATTGAGAAGAATTGTGAAGTGTGAGATGCAGCACAGATCCTGCAATACACGAGCTGAAGATGCTTCATGACCTTTGAGAAAGTCAAAAGTCATCCAGCTGTTCAGTATATAAGTCAATTTACCTGTCTTCTCCATCTGAGGAATCTGAATCGTGCACTTTGTCTGGGTCAGGTAGCGTGCTGGGGTCGAATTCTTCTTCAACTCCCGACAGATAGGCCACAACCTCCTCCTCACCATCATCATCATCGTCATTGTCACCGTCATCTTCATCAGCAGCTTCCTTTTGCTTCTGTAAAGGGAGAAGGTAAAGACTTCATTTTAACATTACTGATAGCTGCCATTCCGATTTTAACATTCCTCTTAGACCAGGGGTTCTCAACCTATTTTGAGTCCCAAGGCCCCTATTGCATTCAACAATATTCAAAGTTCCCCCTCCCACTCACAAAAACTCAAAATTTCTACCCAATAAAATATTTTAGAGCTTGACGAATGGAAAAATGATTATTCATCATAAAATTGGCCAGAAATATCTTTTTTTTTAATCTTCTTAAATGTCAATTTTCATCTTGAGGCCCCCTTGAAAGTCAGTTGGGGCCCCCCTGTTGAGAACCACTTTCTTAGACATTACACATACTGTATTTTGGTAGAAAGAGACTTAAGAGACAACATTAAACACACTGATAACTAGTAACATTATGATGTATAAGTGATATATGTAGACCAAAATGTGGCAAAGAAAGTGTCTTTTGAGATTATATTAAATACTTGAAAAGAAAAATATAATCTGCAATACCCAAATATTGTGTTTTTGTGAGTGGTTTCATTAAAAACTGCAAAGCACCGTCAGCTGCTTATGAAGCTCAGGATGAAAAACATGAGTTGGCAAGTGTGAATTTGTAAATGGTAATGCGTTCTCCAGGTATTTAACACATCCACATCCTTGGTACCAAGGCCTTTGTAATGCATAACAATTGGATTTATTAAAAAAGGCATAAACAAAAGGTATCTGACACCTTCGACAAAAGGTCATTTATGTGAAGCAAAGTCTGCTATTCGATCAACATAATCAGAGAACATCCGTCCTCTCATCCATCTCTCACGCTACAAAAACTATGTCTGAGAAATCTATTCCACTGTTCTTTATATTCTTTTGAAACAGAAAGTTTCCAGGACCAACCAGCCTGTTCTACCTCCACATTCACTATTTGTTCCTTCAGGCAAGTTTCTTGATTCAGGTACACTCTGTGGTGTGTGTTTCAACTTTCTCCTCTCACCTGGAGAAAAATGAATCATGTACTTGTGGTCCAGCTGTCTTTTTCTTTCATTAACAAGGAAACAACGCTATAATTCTATGTTTACACTGTGCAATTCCACATATCTACAGCACTATACATATCTAAACCATGTAAATGTGTTTTTAGATAAGGTGTATGGTATCCTGACTGGTGTAGGACACTATGCATTCAGCTGAGCTTCTCTCAGTGATGTAATCTAATCATGCTTTGCAAGATCCATTTGAAATTCAGCGGACAGACCAGCGAACAGACGCTGAATGTGCACTGAATAATGCGAGAAAAACACAACGGCCAAAAAGTCTTTGGGAAAAAGCAAGAGTTTTACACTAGAAATGACAGCACATAACGGTTAAATATGACGGACGAGTGTGTATGGTGACACATATTTACCCGAATGTTAGTGTCACACGTATCAACTCTTGCTCGCTGTTCAAAACAGTCCATACATTTACGGTCATTTACATATCCATTATCTACATTTCTCCTTGAATCAATCAGCCTGTCTAAATCTAAATATCCGCAGGGTAATGCGAATAATTTCGCCATCGACTGAATCCGTTCATATTTCTCTATAAAGAATGCATTCATTGCTCTCAGTGGTGTGTATGCACACGTCAATGAGCTCTTAAGCAAAACTTTGACATCTACGTCATAGGCTTGTGGTTTATCAATATGGATTTTCATTGCATTCGCTGCAGATTTTGATTTCTAGCTGGCCAACGGCTGCTATTATAATAACATAACTGCTTTCATTTTGAATTTGTAAATGTAATGTTAAAAACATATATATGCAAAGCATACTTTGTTAAAGAAAAAATGAACATGTATTTCTATTTGTTATTTTCCCCTTTTGCAAGGTCGTCGGTAGAAGTAGAGTTTCATTAAAGGAACAGTTTACCCAAAAATGTACTCGCCCTCAAGTGGTTCCAAATCTGTATACATTTCTTTGTTCTGATGAACACAGAGAAAGATATTCTGAAGAATGCTTGTAACCAAACAGTTCTTGGCCACCATTGACTAAAAATTGCTTCATAAATGTCTTTGTTCTGTTGAACGCAAAAGAAGATATTTTGAAGAATGCAGGAAAGCAAACAGTTCTGGGGCACTTTTGACTAACATTGTCATTTACTCCGTGTTCATCAGAACAAAGAAATTAATATAGATTTGTAACAACTTGAGGGCGAGTAATTGGGGTGAAAATTTGTATTTTGGGGAGAACCGTTCCTTTAAAATCGAGAGAACTAACACTTCTGCTGATCAGTAAAGCGAGCGCTGTTATTAGTCAATACCAAAAAATAGCGAACCATTGGACGATTAATCAGCCTGTACAATGTATTTTACTATCACTATGAAAGACTTACAAAAGAAAAACTTTCAAATGTAAAGCAAAAAGACTCTGAAGGGTCTATCTATCAGATTGAACATCTGAAGAACAGCAACAGAAAAAAAGGCCAAAACTGTCAGGAAAGGAAGCAGCACTGCTATCTGTATAAGCACATGCTGTCAAAAGGGCAATTCAATAGCTCTGTAAATTAATCCGGACCATGCGTAACAACGGACAGATCGACCACCAGTAGGGCAGTTAAGACGAAGCAATGAGTGAACGGTGAAAGAGTGCTGAGATTCATTGTTAGGGAGGTGATAAATAGTCCAGCATTCTCAGACAGACCGCTGCATTGATCAGATGACAAATGAGAGAAGCTCGGCAGCTGCATTTCCATATGGATGCGCAGAGCACAATCCCCCAGCGAGGACAGACACATGACAGCTGCCAGCGCCAAGTGATGTGCTGTCTGCACGAGGGAAAGGCCAGAGACGGAGGAATCTGATTCGCTGTGACAGAATTCCACAGGAAAAGGACTCGTGTCAAATCTTTGAAATCTTAAAAACTTGCTTCAAAAAATACACAAGCATAGAGATAAAGAATGGGTCATCTCTGTCTGTTTGAAGACAGCTGGGAAATTAGTAAATGAAAATTATGCAAAAAGAAAAAAATGTGTTGTTGTTATGATGATATTTTGCATCCACAAGTTATAGTTTAGCATTTAGCAGGAAAGAGATTTGCAAAGAAGCTCAAGCCAGGACTCAAACGTGTGCGGTCTGAAGCAGAACAGCACAATATGTTGGAGGACTGACCACAAGGCTCTTGACCGACTACATTCGTACACGTACCTCTTTACGCTGTTTGCTTGCCTCTCTTCGAGCTGCCTTCTCCTTCAGCCGTTTCTCCTTTTCAAAACAAGAGAGAAAAAAGAAAATAAACAGCTGCACAATCACCAAAATTTGTTCATACAGGCATATCAAACACAGTCATAACGCTGGACCGTTTTTTATTTTGAGGAATGGAAATGCTAGATTTGATGTTTGTCTTGTGTCACTTTCCAATATAACTCTATGGCCACCTCACACGGAGCAGCCGCGCCGCACGACACAACTATAAACACTGCTGGTGACTCACAGACGTCTTACGGCAGTGAAATATTATAAGATGGAAAGTTGAATGAAAATCAAAGCGCTGTAATAAAACCAATGTCACAATCATTTCATTGGCTTTTCATTACTTTCAAAATGTCAAAGGTTCCCAAATGTGGAAACAACCCTCTCTTCACCTGGAGAAGGTATTGATTGTGGCACTGATATTTGTACACATCAAAGTCAGACAGATGGATACATAAGAAACACCATAAACTCTATTAATAAAAGCTTTAGAAGCCAACAAACACTACTTATATTTAAGTAGTTGAAATATAGACGTTTCATTGGACACGCGTGCCTGGCCTGAAGTTAAAATGACAATTCTGTCATCATTTACTCGTCCTTTTGTCATTTCAAACCTGTATGACTTTCTTTCTTCCGCAGAACACAAAAGAAGATATTTTGAAAAATGTTGTTAACTGGACCCCATTCACTTGCATTGGTTTTGTGTCCATACAATAGAAGTGAAAGTGGTCCAGTGCTGTTCGCTTACCAACATTCTTCAAAATATCTTTTGTGTTCTGCGGAAGAAAGAAAGTTATTAAGGTTTGAAATGACAAGTTGGTGAGTAAATGATGACAGAATTTTCATTTTTGGGTGAACTATCACTTTAACTTTGCGGTCTGTTTGGTTATCGGTCTGACTAGTGGCTAATAATACAAATCATTTTACATTTAATTTATATTATTGTTTTATTGTATCAATCAATCAACAGTATATATATATATATAATTTATGTGTGTGTTAGTGTGGTTTCACTTCCACATGCACAGATATTTGTGTACGCATGTGTATTAAATAAGACCCATGCAATGGCAAAATGCTAGCATTGCTACTTTTAGCAACTGTGCTCTACAAATGGGTTACCATACTGTCACACGTCCACAAGGGCCCTTTGGCATAAAAACTGTCTCTTTAAAAAAATCTAAAAGTGTGCTATGAAGAGTCTGGGGAGGTCTAAAGTTAAACTTCACTGACACATTTTGGTCACACAAAGTTGCTGACTTCACACATGTGACATATGCAGCCAAAGCCGTGAGTGTTTTAAAAGGGACAGTATATAAATGCTGGTCTATCTCTGAGGGCTGTACTGGACACTGTCCTGCTGTAGAATATATGAAACACAAAGGCACCAGCGCATCTGATTAATAATCAGCATGTGCACATCGCTGATGGATTACGAGCCATCTGCCTCTCAATGTCACTGACAGCACCAGATACAAAATGAAAATGGATTAGCATCGTCAGGCCTTTACACACACTTTGAGAGAAAAGACCGGGTCCTTGCATTTTTCAGAATCAAACGGGAAAAGTGCTTTTTTGTCAAATCCTTCAGTGCTTCAGCAGCTAACAAATGTTCTTCTGCCTAAAGGCCTTTAGCTAGAATGAAGATGTGACACTAAAACTGAGCATAAGGAACATGATGCTGCTTTTTCTTTCAGCTCCCTCTCAGATCAATGAAAAAACGAGAACCGCATCAGATATTAAATGAGGGATGTACGAGAAAACGCGCTCCACTGGAACGCTGTAAATGGTGTAATTTTGCCGGAGAGCAATCCTTGAAAAGCTCGTCCAATTTCCAGAACTACAGTAATAAGTCAGGAGCCCAATCTCTAGCGCTGACGCCTGGAGCTTCAAGCCACGCTGCATGCACAGGCATCTCAGCAATTTCCATCTGCCTGAACCTGCGAGAACACCAGCCACAGCGCCAGAGCGTCTTCTAGATTGCCCATTGCCCTCAGCTCCTTCAATATTACTTTGATTTGAACACCTGGAGCTTAAAACAATGAATCAAGTTTGCTTCAAATTATTTTATATGTGAAACAACCCAGAGTATGAAAGATGGTACCCCTATGGATGCCAGAAGTGCTAAAAGTTGAAAAATGATGCCAACATGTTGGTTTTAGTGTGACCAAACTCACCCTATGTTTCTCTTTGATTTTACTTCGGTACTCTTTCTTGTCAAACTCCTGGTCTTCCTTGCGGAGCCGTTCTTTGGCCGCCTCCACATTGATACCGGACGTCTCCTCATCATCCTCCTCCTCCTCCTCTCCCTTTGGAATCATGGTTCTCTGCAGAGGAGGCCACTGTTGTAAAACCTGCAAACAGAACTCAGTTACATTAAACAAGATCCTAACAAGCGGTTTATGACTCCCAAACACATTAACATCTCTGACAATACATACCTCGCCATTGTCGGTGAAGATCGTCTTTGTGTTCACCTTGAAGTTTCTTTTTTGGATTTTCTTCGCTTCCTTGACTTTGGACTCTTTTTGTTTGTTATTCTTTTCTTCAGCATTTGTTTCCTTAAAAAAACGAGAAGAGAATATGTTTTATATAGCCAGTAGCAAGCTGGCACTTCAACACAGTGAGGCCAAGATTAAACGTAAATACATCCAAAATGGCATCTTAAAGGAACAGTTCACCCAAAAATGAAATTTCTGTCATCATTTCCTCACGCTTGAGTTGTTCCAAATCTGTATACATTTCTTTGTTCTGATGAACACAGAGAAAGATATTTGGAAGAATGCTTGTAACCAAACAGTTCTAGGCCACCATTGACTACCATCGTAAGTCTTCAGCATACGATTAGAAGTTACTTGCTCATAACATCTGGTCTAAGAAAATAACATTCAGACAAAAAGTTGCACTCTAGAGTTTTCGAATGAGGATTATTTTAAGAAGAAGAATTGGCAAAAGCTGACTGAACTATTTGATTTTGCAACCTCAAGACAAATGAGCTTTTTGACATGACTCAAAGGTCTGCGTGTCTCAAATTTGCCAAGCCTGCACAGGAGTCATGCCAGCTCTGCCTCTGAGGTATACTGAGTAGAGTCTTACATATTGAACTGTTCTGATATATGCAGGCTTACTGAAACATGTCTAAAACATTACACAGAGCATCACTATTCAGTCCTGAAATGATCTTCGAGACCTTAGCAGTACTATGAAAGATGACTGAATTCTCCATTACTTCTATTAGAGAGGTAATGTGGTAAGGTAAACAAAGGTAAGGTGTAAAAGGTGTATTCAAATTACATTATAAGGCCAAAAGTATGTGCATACCCCTTATTAATACAAAATACAGCCATGCAATCTCCTTGTGAAACATTTGAAGTAGAATGGGGCCTTGCACTAACATACTAGACATTGGGTTTATTTAAAATTTGGTAAAGAAAATATTGTTAGTAGTTCACAGAATAAAACAAAATGACCATTTTACCTAAACACATACCCATTGATAGTAAACTCATAAAATGGCCTCTTAATGGCTGTATAATTGTTAATTGTTGTGGTGTTCAACTTTAAAATGTGTTTA
Organism: Triplophysa rosa; assembly: GCF_024868665.1. Lineage (NCBI taxonomy): Eukaryota > Metazoa > Chordata > Actinopteri > Cypriniformes > Nemacheilidae > Triplophysa > Triplophysa rosa. The sequence goes on from NC_079908.1 coordinate 11,586,514, forward strand.
CCTCTTTGGTCTGGCTATCCTCGTTGACACTGAACACATCTTTACGTTTAACCGTCAGTAAGTCCAGATCTTTCTGATCATCCTCCTCTTCATCATCAGAGCCACAGAGCAGAGCTGCAGGCTTTTCTCCCTCCTCCTCATCATCATCACCATCATCACCATCATCCTCCTCAGACTGTGAAAGCTCAGACTCAGCTTGCTTTCCCTTGAGTTGAGTTTTGAAACTCTTAAGTTCATCTTCAGACTCGTCTCCTGCAGCGATGCTGTTGTTCTGCACACCTCCGCTCATCTGCTGCTGGGCTTTACTAAGGAAACGGACCCTTGGTGCCACCGCCAGACCCAGTGACCTGAACACGATGACACCACACACACCCAATGTTTAATACATTGTTCTAACTGTGACTTTAAAGACAACAAAGGCAACTTTTTATTTATAGTAACCAAAATGGACAGCAAATTATGGGGAACGACAGAAAGATGATGAGCACGTGGACTTCCTCTATGGGCGTGCACAGCTCAACCTGCCCCGTTTTCAAAACAGAAGGTGGACTGTTTTTCAATTTCATAAAGATACATTATTTAAAATATCCATGAGGCGGTTTCAAGCGAACACACACGTATATTTACACAGAGGACGGCTGGCGCTAGGCATAACTTTACAACATCTACTCACATGGCATATTCTGGGAGTTTGAGCTGAAAAACATCAAAGACATCTTTGTTCTTCATCAAAAAGACAGAACGGAGGTAGGACACAAAACACTGCCATTGAGGGAAAAAAGAAAGGAAGAGAAAAGGCATTACAGAGGACAAAATCTCTTATCCAGGATAAAACCTATTACTGAGAGCACAGGCAGGCGTTTCACGGTAGAAATCTAACGATTACATTTCACACTCCTCTTCTTCTCTATAATGAGCCTGACAAAGCTCAGCCCCGGGCGTAAAGGAGACAATCAGATTATCCTGAAAGCCCCTGTGTTACAGTATAACTTCAAACGTTATTGTGCGAGACTGCACAGGAAGTCAACGTTTCTGCTTCCTACCCTCTGTGCTCGCTCCTTCTGCTCTTTCTCTTGGGCCAGAAAGGCCTCCAACTTCTGCTGGACACATATCAACTTTTCTGGATTCACCCTGCAAGACAAAACAACAAGACCAGTCAGTGCAAACTTAAGGGGCTTTGAGGCATCTCCTAAATAGGAATGGATGGATATGAATTTTTGGGCCTATATAGATTTTAACAAACAACTATTGGTTGATTCTGATATTTGTTGTTTCAACAATACTTATATTCCGTGCACATTACACTTCTGAGTGTTTAGTCATTTTTAGCAATTATGTGATTTACATTTTTTTTCTGATGCAAGTTTTTAACTTAACAGAGGAAAAATAAACATTATACAACTCCGTGCTTTTACACAGATAATAAGTTATCAGAATGTTATAGTGGCCTAAAAAAACTCCAATAAATATTGACTGACAGCCCATTGATTAGTTAACAGTTTTCAGTGGTCGTGAAACTTAGGTGCTCAACCAAAATGAGTCCCCGTTTCAGAAATTGTAACTATTATGCTGAAAAAATGACAAAAACAAATATAGCTGCAAGCAGCAATTATGGGGTCAAGTCCTTCTAAGGAACAAAGGGAAATATATATGTGGATGTTTCTGATAATGAGTTTTGATAAGCAGATCTAAAAACAAAGGTAAAATCACTTAGAAAACAATACAATTCATGCTTTATATCACATTTCATTCAAATCGGACAAATTTCGAGTTCCAAAAAGTTCGTTTTGAATACAATTTTATATGGATGACAGGAAGTATGGTAGAATGTGACAAATTTGGTATCAAAATGCTTGGCTACAGCCAACTAATCTATTAATATAAATCACATGACATTACTTCGATGTTATAAGCATTTTCATAAATTTTACCTTTTGCACATATTCATGTTTATTTTTGGAGCACTTCGGGGCTTCACCCCTAATGAATGGGCATGAATTTTCATACTAGATCATAAAAGCTATCTTTCTGTATAGATGGCTGACCAGGAAACACACACGGTTTTAGTCACTTCAGCCTGTGTCTACTCTTTTGTTTTACATAGTTAAAATTTTAAGACAATGTTCTAGCAAAGATAAAGCCAGCCAGCGAGAGATTGTGATTTCAGTGGCACATTCACTGCAGATATCATTGATCACAATAATCACAATAATCACATGATAACAGGCTCTTGATGGTGACTCAGCATGCATTATCAGCATGAACATGACTTTGCCCATTCTTCACAGAGAACATTCATGCAGTTCACTCTGCAAAATGCTGATAAACCATCCACAAACTCTGCAAATAAGCCAGAGATCAAACTAATCCCTCTTGGCCTGTCACACTTTTTATTTTCAACACCACAGTCTTATACAGTCACACAGGAGACATTCACTCACTGGATTTTGTTAATGGGAACTTTCTTCTCTTGAAGCTGTGCGATCATGCCCTTCTCCTCTGAGGACAAGAGGACAAGAAGAGCTTCACCTCCTTCCTTATATCTGCAGAGAGAGAGAAAAAAGAAGTAAGAGATGCGTTAAAGGGACAGTTCAGACAATTTCATGTCATTTCAAACCTGCATGCATGTAAAAACAGCATATGGGTTGAAACATCATGAGGATTAGTAAATAATGACAGACGTTTTGCTTTGGGGTACCACATTCTCCTAAGACTGAGGGTCTGCCACAATACACTTACAGATGTACTTCTCACACGTTTTTCTATTTTTTTAACAGCTCTTTGAGAGCTCATGTGAAAACTCATGAGCTTTCTGCTGAGGGTGGTGATCTATGAAGGGGAATTACTGAGAATATTGATTTCACACTGATAGCGCCAAGCGTAGCGCAGAAAAAGAGAAAGCATGGCTGGCAGCTGGGTGGAGGGCAGGTGTGTGTCGTCTTGCTTTAAGCATTAAGAACTTGACATTTTTCCATAGCTACAGATCATTACAACTGCCCTCAAGGTGAGTCTGTAACAAGCCAAATAGAGTCTAAAAATTGAACAAAACATTACTTGGTTTTCCATTACAAGATCAGAGGCGGGGAATAAAAAACAAATCTATACTGTTACTGCAGAGATGAACTTGAACTAAAATGAATTCAACTAAATATGATTTCAGGTATTCTGTGAAACAAGTAAATAATAGGGAAGTGAAATTACAAAAACTTTATGTCAAAAAGCCATTCAGGGCATATCTAAGGCCTTTAAAAACAATCAATTAACCTATTACTGCTTCCATCCGTCCCAAGATTGCCAAAGCAGACGAGGAACAAATGTGACACCTAGTGGTACAGCAGAAGAATACAAGCACAATAACCAGCATTACCTGGCTGTTCTTCCAACTCTGTGGATGTATGTGTTTGCATCTTCCGGACAGTCAAACTGCAGCACCCAGTTCACTGCTGGGAAATCTAGAAACATCCAAATTTATGATGACAAAAGTTGAACTTTAACTATATCTTTGTTTTTGAGTAAGTGTAAGGAGTCTGCATTACCAAGTCCCCTGGCAGCAATGTCTGTAGCAAAAAGGACTGCGGCCGTTTTGCGGACAAAGTCGTTGTAAACCTCCACCCTTTTCATCTGATGCTGTCTGCCGTGAAGAGCGAGTACGGAGATACCCGGACGCAAACGACAGAACACCCGGAACAGATACTGAACCTGCAGATGAGCAAGAATGCAAGTCAGCAAATGTTGAAAATACGATTCATCAGGTTTTCCAAATTTGTGTTTTTTACACTACTTGCATCATGTTGTCACTTAAACGGCTACGCTGATCATTTGTAATAAATGCTTGGAGTCCACTGTATGTTCTCTCTGAAACAGTACTACATTACAGCATTTTTATCAATTACCTCTTTACAGCAAGCAAAAAAGACGATGATCTTCTTCTGAAGGTGACTTCTCAAAAACGAGAAGAGCATGTCGACCTTCTGGTGCAGCTCACACACCACATAGTTCTGTTCCAGAGTAGCAGGGGTACTGCAGAGAAGATCACTTTATAAGCTCTGAATTTAAATATACTTTACCTTCCGAGCATCTAAAAGGCTTTAATTAACCAGTATAAAAAACATGTTGTTGATCTTACCTAAACTTGGCCTGCTCATGAACCCACACATATTCTGGGTTCTTCAGGCTCAGCCTGGCAAGATCCTTAACAGATTTGGTCTGGGTGGCAGAGAACAGAAGGGTCTGACGTGTTTTCGGAAGGTTTTCCACAATAGCATTGAGCGTGTCGGCGAATCCCATGTCAAGAATCCTATCAGCTTCATCCAGAACTGTCAAATAAGAGTGTTTTGTCAAGAGGAGATTTCACTAAAACTGGTAGTGCGGACAGATTTTCAAAGGCATTAAAATTTAAGCTGTCTTTTTACCGAGCATGTGCAGGTTTGATGCATGAAATGTGGACGTCTCATCCATATGCTGCAGAAGACGTCCTGGGGTGCAGATAATGATATTTGTGCGATGTATCTTATCGGATTCGTCTTTTAGATCCTGTGGTGGCAATGGGATAATTTATAACAGAATTAAAAACTCCCTTTAATTGCACATCAACACAATACACACAAGAACCACAGTAAGCAGTAAATATCAGAGACACACCTTGCCACCGATTACAAGTCCAGCAGAAAAATCGTGATTTTTCCCAACTTTCCTCAACACCTGAAAGGTCTGATAGGCCAGTTCTCGTGTGGGAGAGATGACGAGAGCACCCAGACCGTCCACTGCGGTCCATTGTTCACGGTACAAGCACTCCAAAACCTGAAGACAATTACAATATTGAAGACAGCAACTGCTTATCCCACATCGTATTTGTTAGAAGTACATAAAGTGTACACAGTAAAGATCAAAGTGCTTTATATGACAGAACACTGATGTTTTGCTTACTGGGATGAGAAAAGCCAAGGTCTTTCCAGAGCCCGTCTTGGCAGCTCCAAGAACATCTCTCCCTTGCAAAGCAAAGCCAATGGTCTGCCTCTGAATCTCTGTGGGCTGCCTATACTGAGCTTCAAGAAGACCTAATGAAAGAATGAATAGATTTATTAAAAAGACTTAAAAAATAAATCATGCCTCAATTATGTATAAACATGATGACAAACACAAAAAAAATGATCACCTCTCAGTGTGTTTCTTGAAAGAGGAAAATCAGAGAACTTCACAGCCTCTTTGGGGTTGATCTATAAAAACACCAGTTAACGTTAATCATGTCAAAGGCTTAGCAGAAAGATTAATCGATCTGTTTTAAAACCGCAAGATGTCAAACCGTTTACATGTTTTCTGACCATACACACAACAACAAAAACAAAAACAGGAGAACAACGAAGTGTCAGGATTAGGTTTAACGTTAGCTTGATCAAGATATCAAACATCGATTGAGCAGGTGACCCACACGTATGTCAACACCTTGAAACGATTAAATGGCGTTAGACATACTAACGTCAAACTCACCTCTGAGTATTTTTTCACCAGTTTCTGTATATTTTCTCTCTCGGTCTCATATTGGCGTTTCTTGCTAGTCGGTTTTTTCGCTTTTTTGACACGGGTCTTCTTTTCGACATACTTCTTTTTCCATTTCTCGAAATTCTTAACAGGGTCATCCGTGATCAATTTTTTCTTCTCTTTAGTCTTTTTAACCCGCATTTTTACTGTATTTCGTTGGCTAATTAAAACGCACAGCTACGATAACAACACGTGAAAGTTTTCTTCAGCGATGTCTGCGTCCAGTTTACTTTGTTAGGTTAGAGAATCAGCGCCACCTAACGATCCGGAGCGGGACTGCACTCGCATTTAATTCCCCTCTAAACGGCGCATCGAGTCTATAACTGTGTGACCCACTACTTCATTCCAGAAAATTTTGACCTCTTGTTAATTTGAGAGTATAGGCTAATCATTAAATAAATGAGCAATTAATAACCAGTATAAGAAAGAAAATAAGACCTGGAGCTGTTGAGAAAACATTTAGGGCTATAAAACCAAATAGCATCAGCAGAGCTTACAAAAAGTGATTACGGTAAACGCTCCTATATAACACATCAAGTTTATTTTATTTATATATTAACAAAACATGTTACATGTTAATAAATAATATAACACATGATACATTTATTAAAGTTAATATTCTGATGGGGATAAAAAAGTTGAAAAAATACAGTATGATATAAAACAACTACATACTCAGAGGGTAAACTGTTTATTTGCAAACCAAATAACAATCCTCTTAACCAAGAAATAAGGCTACCAGCAATACTTTTGTAGCCACGTTGTTCCAGTTATTTAAGAGTCTCTATGATAAGTTTTTATGTGCCTTTCTGGCTGGTACAAAGGGGATATTCTATAACTTTGAAATATTACCATATAATTCTTAAGCCATCATACAGTAAAGGCACTATGCCTGAAATATTTACATATTTACATAAATAGGAAATAAAACAAAAATACAAAAGGCAAACCATGTTACCCCTCTCTGGTAGCAATGTGGTAGCTCCTGTAAACTATAAAGAAAGTCAGATCAGTGCAGCTAACAGCACATTGATAAATAAAAAAGCTTACAATAACAATAAGCGCTTTTTGCAATTTAGTTACGTTGACTTTAACTAAACGATGCAGACAAGTATTAAGACGCAGAATTATATTTTAACGATCTTGCATCAAAAAACAATACTTTGGTCCCTGGTGGAAAAAAAATCTGTTTTTATGTTTCTTTTTTTAAAAAGATCTCAAGGAATGTGAACATTTTGTTCTGAAGAAAAACCATTAAAAATAATCCATTACATTCTTTAACCACATTCAAACAAGTAATTCACCATTCACAGCAAAATCATTTCAATTTTAGATCAATTTAATTAAAAAGTAGTCTGGCAGTACCTACTTTTAAGTAGGTGAATTAAGATTGCCATCTTATCACATTATCAACCAAAACACTGAAAGGTTTGATTGACACACAAATGTTCCTTAAGCCTTTTCTCGGAATGAATATGGCAAAATCTCTAATCTGAAATTTATCCTGTCTAGTTATATTTTAATAATACTGATCTAGACAGGAATCTGGGTTAATATTTGACACTGGTCCTGGTCTTCATTTGTGCTTTCTACGCAGATTCTTGCTACTCTTACTGTAGCTCATGCAGGACAACTGCAAGATTTTTAAGGGCACCACTAGAGGTCCACTCTCTGTAGACTTGAGAATACGAATGAATGTTAATCAATGATCATTTTGGCACGGATTACACTTTTCCGATAATCTTCAAAGATTCTTGCAGATTCACATTAAGTCCTGTGGAGGAAAGAGAAAGAGAGTGAGCTTTTGAGGAATTTATATGGACACAAGATCTACAGTATATAGAAGATTCATTTTAATTTGAACAATCTTTAGTTCTGTTTTCTCAATGTCTCTATATGTGAACATGCTGTACCCTCTTTGTCCAAGGTCCTCCTCCACCCAGGCCACAATCTTTCCCTCCCAGCCAGGCACCACTGCATCATCATGAAACACCTGAAAGAAGCCATTAGTCTTCATTACTCATTCCAGTCACACAACTTGTCTATCAAACAATATACTTAACACTTTACACTTTCTTCTGTTTAAATTGAGATGCTTGAATAAAAACAAAGAAGAAAAAACATCTACTATGAAAAGAACTTGCATACCTCTTCCTTGACAGTGCCAAACTCTGGATCCAGTGCTTTAAAATGGTATCTATATTTTCCTTCCCGATCTATGGCTGCCTTAAAATCTCGCAAGGTGACCTCCCCCAGCCTGCCAACACATGTTCATAAATATTCAAAAACATGAGACAATGCAAACTTTCACTGTACATACATACAGCATACTGCTTTACATTGATCTAAAGTAGGGACCAATGAATCAATGAAAGACGGGGGACATTTTTAAGAAATCAGTTTTTATTTACTCATTATTTTTGCAATTAAGTTTAGTAATGCTAGTGGCACAGAGGCGACTGACCTCTTGGGAATGTTGATCATGAAGGGTGTGAGCGAGCGATCGGTAAAGTACAGGACTTTGGTGGTTGCTGAGGAGTTGAGTGAAGGACTGCTTTGAGAGTGAGCCATTTCTATAACAGAGCAGATGAACGCAATCCACTTTATCTCAATAGTCATTTTAACATATGTACTTGTAAAGTACACCAAGTATACATGATGTTCACAATGGAAGCTAGCATGAACAATGACAAGCATTTAGTTTATTTAGTTTAATACTCTCACTATTTCATTAAAAAGGTAATGCTTACTTGACGTAGGAGGCCAGGAATCTCTATCAGAGTGAGACGCTTTGTGTCCTGATGATTTGGTTCTAGTCTACAAAAAAACAGACTGATGTGAGAAAAAGGAATTCTGAAGCCTGTAGCAAGCCCAGCATGTGCGAGAGTAAAATGATTGTCCCGTACCCTCCGTTCCGGTTTATGATGCGACTCTCGGTCATACAGGCGATCCATCAGACTGGCCACACCCTGCTCTAGGGTGTCCAGGGTGTGATGTTGAGGGTCGTGACCTCCAAAGCTGTTCCTCAGACTGCGCAGAGCATCCCTTACCAACTGCAGCTCCTCAGCCTACCCAAGACACAAGTAATAAATATCTATTGCTTTTACACACATAGAAAACTGCCAAACAGTTCTTCTCCACAACTGAATCTTTGATGTCTTTTTAAGAACAAAGAGAAAAAAAACGAAGGTTTATTTACCTCACGTGTTGTTGATGTTGTGACTGGTGGGTGTGAGTAGCCATTATTTTGAGAGCCTGAGAGCTAAAACAGAAGACAGGACAGGTCTTTAGTTAAACTATAAAGGGGGAAAAAACACAGAGATTCAATAAGGCGTGAAACCAAACAGCTGTGAGTAGAGCTGTCTAATAACTATAACCATCTTACCTCCTGGGCCTCATGGCTCATTAACTCTTTGAGAATATTGTCCTTGTGCTCCAGCTCCCTCTGCAGGGAAGCCTGCGAGACACAGAAATTCTCATTAACAAAGAATGATCCAACAATAAAATGCAACAGTTTCTGTTTCAGCTAAGCCAACACATTCACAGCTCAGTGTTTGATGTTGTACCTGCTGGTTACTGGTGTCGGTCAGTTTACGCTGCGTATCATCCAGCTTCATCTGTTGCTGCAGTAGAAGCCGATCTTTCTGACCCAGCTCTTTCTGTATACCAGAAGACAATGGTCACAATGAGTTAAAATACATTTAATAATAAAAAACACTTGGAAAAAAAACATGCATGTAGATTATGCTGTAAAATATGACCAGGATGATTTTTCTCTATACATCACAACATTATTTGCCTCATGCCTAAGAATGGTCGAATTTGTTTCAGTGACACACAATGCCGTTAAATTGCACAAGGGCACATCCCTGCTACACGTGCCTTATATTCACTGAGAATTCTGGTCCTCTCCTCCAGCTTCCTCTGTAGCTCAGCCTGTGAAAAATACACATTGTGATCAATAAAAGCCTGGTCATACATGAAGTGAATTCAATCAATATGCAAATTGAACACAAAAATGTGTCACGTCCACAAGCTCACATTCTGTCCAGCCAGCTCATCTTTAGACATACTGGTGCGCAGGAGCTCCTGCTTGAGCTGCAGAACGGAGGACTCCTGCACCGCCATCCGCTGCTGAAGAGCATCCTGTCGACATGGGTCACGGTTAATCACTCAAACTCTACATAAAGAGATAGTACACCCCAAAATAAAGATTCTTTCATCATTTACTCACCGTCATGTAATTCCAAACCTGTATGACTTTATTTCTTTTGCAAAACACAAAAGAAGATATTTTTAAGAAAGTTGGTGTTCAAACAACATGGGACCCCATTGAATTTCGTTGTATGGACATAAAACCACTAATACATTTCTCCGAGTATCTTCTTTTGTGTTCCATAGAAGAAAAGAGTACAGGTTTGAATGACATAAGGCTACAAATAATGACAGAATTTTTATTTTTGGTTGAACTATCAGTGAACTTTAAGAAATTAGAATCAAGTTTGAAGGTTTCTTGTGTCGTGTTTGGAGATGGGAAAAACTCACTTTCACTCCCTGCAGGTTACGTGTCTCCTGTTTGCACTTCAACAGCTCCCTCTATGTGAAAATATAACAAAACACACATGAACTCTAGAGACCACACTTCATAGTTAGATTTTATTGCAAATCAATTTCAAAGATTTCATAGATTTCAAATCAATAGATATGACACATTTTCAATTCAACTACATCTAAGATGGAATTGTACTTGCTAGTGTTAAAGGGATAGTTCACCCAAAAATGAAAATTCTGTTATCACTTACTCACGTTCTTCTAATTTCAAACATGTATGACTTTCTTTCTTCTACAGGACACAAAAGATGTTTTGAAGAATGTTGTTAACCGAACAGCGATAGTACTGTCACAGTTCAGTTACCAACTTTCTTCATAATATCTTCTTTTGTGTCCTGCAGAAGAAAGTAATACAGGCTTAAAATGACAAGAGGGTGGGTAAATGATGACAGAATTCATTTTTGGGTGAACTATCCCTTAAATTCTCACGGTGTGTGCTACTATTGGCAGCATCAATATTTGTGAGTTGCATAACATCTCAACAATTAAACTAATTGCAAACCACATAAAGTGTAGAACACTAGTACTGCATGTCACACTTAAAAATACTATTAGACATCTATCTCTACATTTTTTGAAGCAGCAAAGACAAATACTAATGGCATTAAATATCTCCCACCTTCAGATCTTGACTCTCCTCCATGCTCTGGTCCAGACGACTCCGTATTACAACCTACAGCACAACAATAGATGATTTTTGCTGCTTCAGAATCAAATGACATGAAATACAGGACAAACATTAAACTAAACCTACTGAAAGTCTGTATTTAAAACAGGGAATAACATAGAAAAGAAAGACACTGCCGGAGAAAAGAGTATTTCAGGAGAGAGGCAGGGAAACGGATACCTGCGTCTCTCTCACAAACAAAGCAAAGTTCACAGTGAGAGAAACCTGATCTACTCTGACAGAGTAAAGTGAGAGAGTAAAAGAAAAGGGAGAGAGATGGGAGTTGGGAGGGGCATAGGAAGTCACATATTATCAAAAGGGAGGGAAAAGTTTACAGGATATGAAAGAAAAGAGGCCATTTCAGGGTAAAAACACTGTTGAGGACAAGATACACACCAACTGCTGCTCTGCATTTTCAACTCCGTCACCCAAACAGAGCGAAACCTCCTGTTCATCTTCAGGTAATGAACCATTGAGAAGAAGAGCCTGTAAAACACAAATGACACCTGTTATCATTCATCACCTCCTGAATCAACAGACACAAGCTCTTTGCATCAGTTCTCCTTTACTGGTTCTGTTTCACAATTCAGATTTTGAAAATGACACAAGTAACCCAATCAAAACCCAATTTTGGGTTGCAAGCCACCAGTTAGGAAGCACTGCTATAGAGCTCCGGAGGTTGATGTCATGCAATCTGAACGCGGCCATTTTGGCAGGCTATCAGGAGAGCGCTAGAGCGACTGTAGCATTGGTATTGACAGTGGTCAAACAATCATTTAAAACCAGGCTCGTGCTATTTTAACATGATGGACAGCTGCTGTGCGCCAGGATGCCGGAACAGGCGGGGGAAAGCAAAGGGCACATCCTTTTTATCATATTCCTATAATCCCGAGTCCCAGATAGACAATTAAATTGCAATAAGACATGCTAACCAACACGTCACCGCTATCTCTTCCTCTCTGTCGTTGTGCTGCCAAATCCTAAACAAGACACATCAGAGCAGCACTCGCCTAGTCCCGCTGTGCAATCACAGTGAGCTCCTAACACAACCCCACCGTGTCTGGCCACCACCCACGGCTTCAATGGAGGGTCATTTAGTTTTTTGGGAATGTTTAACCTGCAAGATCAGTGATATAGCTATATTGGCTACCTACAAACAAGGACAGCTAGGGTCGATGACGTTAGCTAACAACACAGTTGACTTACCCTTCCAATGACGACAAAGCAGGTTAAAGCCGGCAACTCCAAAGTTGAATATCCATTAAAAAATTCACATCAATTTTTACCACTCCAGGCTTTTAAAGAGTCTCCGGAGTAGGACGATGAAAAGTTGATGAGGTAGATGTAGATATTAGGATCCTGCAGTTCAGAAAAACTATCCGTTTCTTTATTGATACACGTTAAAAGCATCCTGGGGGCATTATAGGGATCTGTTATGTTTAATCTATTAAGTTTTGCTATGCGCAGGTCTATGTCTTTTGTATTAAAGTCTGCAATGAACTCTGTTGCCTTGAAACTCATGCTGGCGCCATTCATTTCATATTCGCTCCTGTCTGTCCTTGCGTGCCGGGATGGTGGTGTAAACAGAAAAGGTCACGTGACTGCCGGAGCTCTATGGAGCATACAGACTCTAATAGCAATACCCATCATGTGATCATCTGTGCTCAGAACAATCCCATAAGGAATCTTAAATCTGTGTCTTCCTCTTTAACAAAAAACAAGATTAGTAAATAGCATACTGTAGAATACCCATACCTGTAGACTGGACACCATTTTCCGTGCCTCCTGCATCTCCCTCTCCAGCTGCTCCTGTTGCTCACACAGTTTGTCTTCCCAGTTACATCCCCCAGCCAGACCATCATGCCCCTGGACAACAGCCTGGTCATACAGGGCCGATTTCACTGTTTCTTTTAATGACGAGGAGAAAGATTGTGACTGCAGCACTTGTATGGAAACCATCAGGTTTCTTATTATTGATAGATTAGTAATGGATAAATACCTGACTTATTGTTGTTTTCCCAGCCGTCATTAACTTCTGACAGACTGACAGAGTCTTTGGGGGTGTGTGTAGGGCTTGGTGAATTGAGGCTATGGAGACAAACAAAGAGATACAGTTGCTAACACCTTACTTTCCATGCAACTAGTTTCAGTACAACTTTTCTTACAAAAGTGAGTTATACTTAATAACAGTATGGACAGTAATAAACATGGCCCATGCAAATCATTTTTAATAAGCACATGAACAGATGCCTAAAATAATTGTTTATCAGAGGGTTTCTCAGAAAGACACAGTCAGTTAAAAATAAACGGTCCTGAAGCAAAGGGGAAAATTGCCTTTTTCCAAACAGTTGCCATGGAGACCCCCTCGCAAATATGATCAGCGAAGTCAGTCAGGATCTGTGTTCTGTTTGATCTAACGGCCTATCAATAATGCACCGTAAATCTGTTATAACGGCATAAACTGTCATGCATGTAATCTGAAACACCTTCAATATAATCTATGATATATGACAGTTATCAGTGTCAACCACATGTCCCTAAATATTCACTTTAAAAATTAAGGTTTTGTGAAAGTGAAAATATGCATTAGCAAATATGCTATATTAAGTTAACTTCATCACTGATGCATTCTAATTTTACTTAGAGTGATAGTTGTTGTAGTTCTGTTTATAGGTGAATAAATTATGACACAATTGTATTTTCATATTTATTTATTTACTGTAAAACTGTCATTTGTTACAATACCCGTTTAGTTTGAAAGTGTGAGATGAGTTGTGAGATGTCCATTAGCTTATTTCATGTTCAGTTTTCCAGACAAATAAGAGTAGTGGACATGAAGGTTTGACCAAAACAATGACTTTTAAGCCCTGGAGCAAAAAAAAACGCATGATGGGTCAACCAAGTGCAAAACTGTCTAGAACAGTCTGTGACTTACCGCATCAACAACTCTTATCCTCAAAGCTATGTCACAAGGCTAAAATGACAGTCCTGCAGCATTTAACCTTCAGATCAGACGCATTGTTAAAGGGATAGTTCACACAAAAATGAAAATTCTGTCATCATTTACTCACCCTCTTGTCATGTCAAACCTGTATGAGTTTCCTTCTTCCGCAGAACACAAAAGAAGATATTTTGAAAAATGTTGTTGACCGAACAGCGATGGCAGCCATTCACTTGCATTAGTTTTGTGTCCATACAATAGAAGTCAATGGCTGCCACCGCTGTTCGGTTATCAACATTCTTCAAAATATCTTCTTTTGTGTTCTGAAAAAGAAAGAAAGTCATACAGGTTTGAAATGACAAGAGGGTGAGTAAATGATGACAGAATTTTCATGTTGGGGTGAACTATCACTTTAAGATGCTCTCATAATCAAAACTTGATGCATCTTCTTTTTTGACTTTCTAAACTCATTCTGCTCATTGGTTCCATTCACAGTTACAGTCAAGCAAGTTGACATTTCAACCAACGCCTGCAGCAAGTGCAGTGCACCCCGCCCGAGTGACCTTTGGAAAACTTTTGTTTATTTTCAGATGGAGGAAACAGATCCAGATCCAGATCTCATGCTGTGCAACTGGTTTGGGTTGACCTGGGCAGTATTTTATAACAAGAAACATGTTGATCTTTGCAGACCTCCAGATATTTTAGAGCTCGGCAAATTATACTGTGTGATGAAAAATGGGTGAAGACAAAAGACCCAGGCTGATCTGTTTTTTTCTCTTTAACAAAGCAACAATGCTGCTTCTCCAAAGATACAAAGCGGTTGTTGTTTTTTGTTTTGCGTGTGTGTTGTGCTGGCTCTCATTGTCCTAATCCGGGCTTCGGAGCACAGAGACCATGAAAGAGATGACCCGTCACACTCCACATTACTCTCTTTGTTTCATTTTTCTCACGTTGTGGGGAGGGTAAAGAGGGGACTGTTTTCTTTCAATACCAAATCCAGACCCCCATCTTCATAGTGACCCAAACATCTACACACACTCAGAAACTTTTTTCCGTTTGTCTTCTGTGATGTGCTTGCTTAAGATGTGCATCACAATAAACAGATGAACAAAGTCAACTGAAACTCATGTCATCTGGAACAAGTCTGTGACTATTTATTAGTAGCTTTGTACAGATTTTTGTACAGTTGTTTTTCTCCACAAACTAATAGTTGCAAACAACTCCAGCACAGAGTCAACCCTTGTGTGAGGCCAAGGAATTCTTTAATATTTAATTATTTTATATTTAACTTTAATAAAACGATAAATGTCAATTGAACACACTTGCCCTTTTAAGTATGGGGGGGAAAATTACTCATATTAAAACTGTTTGGGACACTATCTATTCTATGCCCATGCTAATACTAACAAGACAAATGGATGTGAAAAATCACAGATTCAGAGTATGGGTGCCCAGAGGACACATTCAGCACGAGAAGACATTGCACAACTAAGGCATTTCGAATGGCCTTGAAGTTCACAATATCAGCCATTGTGTTGCTGAAACATTCTTTATTCAAGGCCAAGATAGGTGGAAACAGCTATGGAATGATTGACAGCTAGAGACTGACTGACACTGGAGAGAAATCAAAGTGAAACCACAAAGCGTTATTTTAGTCATATGTAAATCTTTGATCTGTAATAGCTGTTCTCTCAGGATCAAACACTAGCCCACGCTGAGTTACTTCCTATTCAAACTCCAGTTCTTACCATTCTTTCTGAAATGCAAAACAACTGAGCAGGAAAAAAATGCTCCATTTTTCATAAGCTGATACAACCCTCGCTGGTTGAATTTTTCATTATATAACCAACTCAGATGCAGAGACAATACAAGCAATTATGGTGTGGTCTATCTCATAGGATCTTAAGATTCCCAACAGGAAACCTGATAATCTCTTTAGCTGCTCACACTTTCTGTCCTAAGAAATATGACTAGATCTAAGTTTTTCTCAATTCTCTCACATCCACATACAGTATGAGATTTCAAGCCACACATGAGGATGAGGGTTTAAGATTAATTTCACATTTGGGAGGGTAAACTGCCATATTCTGTATTTTTGCAATGCACTGTCAGAAGTAAAACAAACTTATGAAACACATTACACATTAACCAATGGGAAAATTCTTCCATAATGTTGAGCCAAACCAAACCATAAATGACACTATGAGGAAACGCTGTGTTGTACACCAATGACAGCTTATAATGACAGAAAAGCTGATCACAATGCAGTCTTAAAGCGCAGTGCAGGTGGTGCTGACATCGAGAAGATGGTCAAACTAAATGATTCTTGTATGAGCTACAGCAGAAAAGTATGCCGAGTCAAATCCTCTACAGCAGTGACACCTTTCACTCACAAACCCCACATGCTCTTCGTAAATGCCCTGCAACAGCGATTGTCCTTCTTTAGTAGTCAAAATGCAAAAACTGGTCTAAAAGGAACAGTTCACCCAAAAAAGAAAATTCTGTCTTCATTTACGCACCCTCAAGTTGTTCCAAATCCGTATAAATCTCTTTGTTCTGATGAACACAGAGAAAGATGTTTTGAAGAATGTAGGACAGCAAACAGTTCTGGGGCACTTCTGACAACCATTGTAATTTTTACCACTACGGCAGTCAATGGTGGCCATGAACTGTTTGGTTACAAGCATTCTTCCAAATATCTTTCTCTGTGTTCATCAGAACAAAGGAATTTGGAATAACTCGAGGGTGAATAAATGATGACAGAATTTTAACTTTTGAGTGAACTGTCACTTTAAACAGAACTGTCAAGCTAATGTTGTTTCAGCATCTGGAGTTGTCACACCAACAATGATTAAATCATTGGAGTTCAACTCCAGTCAGACGACACAACTTTGTCACATTGTTTTATATCACTGCAAGAGTAAACACCCCTTTACTGAGCAGTCTCAGCTCAGATAAAGGTCAGTGACTGAAATTTATATGTACAAACTTGTTTTACAAAGCGATTTTAAAGCTGCAACACATAACTCATGCAAGCTGCAACCTCAAAGTATAAATCACTTTTATAAGCTTTCGTTTTTGATTTGAGTTAAGGGGACATTTTTGAATACAGTGTTAACTGATTTTTGTTTATTTTTAACAAAATACGTTTAATATTTCCGCTTTTACAGAAAAAGACATAACAGCTTGCAATCATATGCTTACCAACTCTTCAACTGCTTCATTTGACAACATAAATGTGTGGATAAACTGCAAATTCTTACCATTTAATTTGTTTTGCTCCCATTTTGGCACTGAGTCTCTACCCCTCTCCACCCGTTTATTCATCCACAGAACAAGAAATCTTGGAATCATCATCCTTCTTCCAAACGTCTTTAGAGTCCAGACCCAGCACAGTAAACACAGAGAGTAAACTGTCTACACGTTTACTAATGAGCTCCTCTTTATCTCACAGTGGTATCTTTTGTGCCTCAAAACCATGTTTGGAGCCGCTGGCAGCACATATCCTGCTAAAAGCCTCCTGGTGTGTTTGATCTGTTCTTCAGATGCTGTCCATATGGAAATCCTGTTTTCAACCCTCCACAGTGACAGGAGAGAGAGACACAACTACAACCGAAGCAGCTGCATCCTGCCCGTCTCCCCTCTCTCGCTCTCTCTCACAGAGTTTGGGCTAATTCTTCTTCTTTTCAGTTTAACACTACAGACGACTCCTTTCCATAAAGCTCTCCATCCCGAGAGCCGAGTCTTCCTCTCTGTCAGACGTGGTCCGGCCTTCCTCTGTTTACCCTCCCCCCTGTTCTCTTTAGCCCACCCTCTGTTTCTTCTTCACTCTCTTTTTCTCTCTGCCTCTTACACCATCTGTTAGGAGCAGTATTTTCATGGAGGGGGGCTGGTAGGGACTCATTAAGAATGATTTGTAGATGGGTAAAGACTCAACAAGTTTACACATTCCTGCTCTGCTTGCTACAGGTCAGGCTGCATGTCTCACTGGATACAATATTCAGACTAGGGCTGTGCAAAAATATTCACGATTGTGTATCGATAGTCCCACCTCTACTATCGATACATTTATTCAAATCACGTTTTAACATCATATACAGTACAAGGAGTTTTCTCAAGCTGGAGTGAGCATGGTGCTCCAGCTTCCAGAGCCGACGCGTGGGTGCGCTTTAATTTTAATGATGCATGTTTAGAGCGCGCATGAAACGCGTTCATTGTGATGCTCGATGTGGAGTAAAGGCACAGTTTTTTTTCCTAATCGACTGACAATGAGTATGTTGCTGCGGGCAACACAAGACTATAAAGTTATAAGGTAAACTATCCTCGTACTTAGCTGTCAAACAATAACTGCGAGTAATTAAATATTCCTAATATCTCCTAAAATGCAATCTAAAGAATGCACAAACTGACATTAACGCTATGAAACTGAAGAGCAGCTAAAAAAAACTTGCAGAAAAAACAATAGAGCTCTGCCCAAAGCACAATAGAAAATGTAATGGATTTAATGGTTATAATGGAAATTGTATTAGTTTTAATTGAAACTCTAATGGTGCCTACTGGTATGATGGATTCTATTGGTGGGATGTAAAAAAATACCCCAGGTGATCCACAGCAAGTTGTATTTTCAGCTCTATTTTCGTTTTACATTTTTTATTTGAAAAAGTATTGCAAAATATTGCAATTATGTATCGTATCGAAATATATTAAAAATATTAAATATACTAAAAATATTATATATATATATATACATAGGAGTTTTTCTGTGGCTCAGTGGTTAGAGCATGGCGCTAGCAACACCAAAGTCCCAGGGACTGCACATAAAGACTAATGTATAGTATAATGCAATGTAAGTCGCTTTGGATAAAAGTGTCTGCCAAATGCATAAATGGTAATGTAATATTGTTTTGTGACTTATCTATCGTGACATGTATCGTATCGCAAGGCCCTTGCCAATACACAGCCCTAATTCAGACATAACTTTACTTTCACAGCAGCCAGAATTTTTTTAATAATCAGAATGACAAGAGGTTAATCAGCCAAACAGACGGTAAACTACCCGGCATTGGTCAAATGGTTAATCGACATTGCTATTCCACTACTCTGGATCAATGAAATTTATACATATAATTTTTATATACGTATAGTTTTTATTTAATTAGATCTATTATCTTGACTTCATAACTACTGAGAATGAATATCATTTGGCCTACAGGTCAGTGAGCAGTAAGGATCAGTCACGATCTGAGCAGTCAAATGATTGCAGTCCATGTCATTGACCAGAAAATCGTAATGTCCTAGACTAAAACTATCATTATTTCTTGCGGAACACCCCTGTGCAAAATGCCCATTTAAATTTTTGTCACATATCTTGATGGTATCTAAAGTGATCTGCATACAACTAAAGACCAGTAACTGAGTGTATGAGATGTTCATACGTATGTCCTCAATCAGATCCTCCAGCTAAAATCAAAGCAGCACTGCCACATAAAAGCACACAATTTTCCGCAAACGCTTCATCCCAGAACTAAAAAAACTTTGTGACAGCATCCTCCAGCCTTTCTGTGTGATCTCTCATAAAAGCAGTGGCAAGGTTGTTGATATATTTTTATGGATTTTAGGATGCTGAGAAGCTCATTGGTTTCAGGGTGTTTTTCAAGAGTGTTTCAGATGATTGTAAGGACATCAGATTTAACTTTTGATCAATACAGCTCAATAAAATGTTTCAAAATAGTGTCAATAAAAAAGTAAGTGCTGCTTCAAAACAAAGAAAGCCTGAACAGAAATGGACATGACTTACATGACAACAATGTATTCTCAATTCACGAGCTGATATCTCATTCTCTACTTCTAGCTATATTTTCATTTATCATCTGATGATGACAAAATGCTTTTGCTGGATCCTAAATGTATAATATAACACAGCTCATCTACTTACACCGCATGTAGGTCAATTACTAACCCAGCACAATATCCAAACACTCACAGTACTCAATTGAATGTCTCACAAGGCAGCCTAGTTACACCGAATAGTACATTTGCTTTAAAATATATATGGATATCCAGTGTTTACCCGGCAGAGGATCTCGCTCCCGTGTCCTCCTCAAATGTCCCTCGCTGTCCTTCATACTGTTGGACCAACGCTCGGACGCTCAAGCAGGGGTTCTCCATGTCCTCATCTGCACTGTAGCCACGACTAAGAGAATACATATAGAGAGGTGTTAAATCGGATATGGTATTGATCTTATCCTTTTTTACCTAAAATCGTCACACTTACTCTGAATATATTAACAAACAACAATTTTCAAAGGTGTCATCAGAGCACATTAGAGCTTGACAGTAGACTTGACATAAACTGGGGGTGAAACACTTTGCAGATCTGCTTGTCCATATGCTGCCTTTAAACCAAGCTGCAATAACCACAAACAGCAGCAAGAGGGCGATGTTTTGATGTGTCAGAGAAAGCTAATGGATCCTATTAAAGTGAGAAGTTGTTTTAATCGAGTTATGAAGACTTCTCAAGCTACAGAGCTCTAAACTAAGCTACCAGCACAGGAAACTGTGTTCCCATGGGTTATTTGAAACTACAGTGGAAAGCATCTGCATGGAAACGTCGAGTGAACAGATCAGACGGAGAGAAACAGCAGGCGAGGCTTTTTCTACCTGCTCCATTCCTGTCGTAGGTGAAAGACGGAGCGACCTGGGCGAGAAGCATCTTGCCTGGCAGCCGCCAGTGCTGCTGCGGCATTCTGGGCCATGGCCATGGTTGAATGAGGTCTGTGATTGGCTGATGAGCCAGTGGAACTTCTGCTTAAACCAGCTAGAGCTCTGTGATTGGCCGATGAGGAGGGTTTAAAATGTGCAGCCAGAGCGAGGATGAGCCTCATGGCGGATTTGAGGTTCCCCTCCACGATGTCTTTGAGAACAAAGAGAAAATCTTAAATAAGTCGGTTTATCATCTTAACTGTGATTAAGAGCCTGCGGTGATACTCACCCTTGGCAGAGGTCTGTGGCATTCGGATTCGTTTGGATGAAACAAACTGCAAAACCTTCTCCACGTTCTGTTTCGTTTCCTGGTCGTTCTTTGGCACATAATGAATGCCATCCAGCAGCTCACCGGCTTGCAAAATATATATAACACATCTTAATAATGCAGCTTATTAAAAAAATGGAATATAGCACTAAAACTGCTTGTGTGCCAGAAATAATAATCAAGCTGTTAATATTAAGCATTACCACACAGCTAAGCTCTTTACATGAAAACAAGCAAGGAACATTGAGCATCCTTACCCACAATCTCAATGAGGTGTGCGAGGACGACGCCATCTCTTAGATCCTGTCGTAGGTCGCTCACAGGTCTCAGACCTGGCTTCTTCCTCAGCTGGGCATTAACCCAAGACACATATGCAGCGAGTTGTTGCTAAAAAGGCAATATTTTTATATAAGTGAGCGCAATTTTTACAAAACCTGTAATTCTATTATTAGAATAGAGCGTTTTAAAGGTGCTGTGTGTAATTCTTTGGAAGATCTATTGACAGAAATGCAATGTAATATACATAACTATGTCTTCGGAGGTGTATAAAGACCTTACATAATGAAGCGTTATGTTTTTTTATCTTAGTAATTCACCATGTTGTTTCTACAGTAGCCCTAAACGGACAAACTGCTCTGCAGAGCACGTTTCGTAAATACATGATCTCCTTCGGGAAAGAAGCGAAAACGTGACGTCATCGGTTCTGTGTTAGCTGCCGAAAGGGAGGGGTGGAGTGAGCCTTTGGTTGCAATTTGCAACCTCACCGCTAGATGCCGCTAAATGTCATACACTGACTGGACCTTTAAGCAAAGATACCGGATATAAACAATACAGACATGTATGATGTAAAATGATAGCTTGCTTGTTCAATAACACAGGTTCAATTCAAAGGCCCCACAAAGTAAATTGGTTTAGAAGTCAGTTAAATTCTTCCATTTGTTAGTTGAAATATGTACTTATCCTCAGGCTGACCTTGGAAGACACAAGAATAAATCACAAGACTCAATTGAGTCAGTGTGCTATTATGAAGCCATAACTTAAAGCATTATTACCGGTCATGTTACTCGGCTTCTTGGCATTCGCTTTTCAAACGATGTAAGATTCAGGGACAGTTGGGTCAAAAGGATTACTGTAATGTTCTTGAAACTTATTAATCTCTTTATTCAGTTAAAGGGATAGTTCACCCAACAATCACACTTTTTTATGTGGAACACAAAAGAAGAAATTTTGAGAAATGTCTCAGGGGTTTTGTGTCCATACAATAGAAGTCAATGGTGTCCATTGTTGTTGCTTATCAACGTTCTTAAAAATATCTTCTTTAGTGTTCTGCATAAGAAAAAAAGTCATACATGTCTGGAATAACTTTCATTTCTGGGCAACTGTTCCTTTACGTTTGGGCTGCATAAGACGCTCTCAGTTGATTAGTGCTGACAGTCCTTTGTTTCAGAGGTTACACAGGGTGTGTCTGCGCTGATGCCCACTGGAATACCCGCCGTCAAAAAAACTTTATGCCTCAGTGCTGAAGATGCACCTGTTTTGACAGGGCGAGTCCCTTCCTATTCACCCTCGCCGGTCGCCATCACCCGGGTTCAATGGCATGGATTAGTCCGACCTGCACTTTCCCTGCATTGTCACAAAAGAACAGCTTAACTCCCCACGCTCACGCTTCCTCTCCAGCAGATACATGTAGGAACACATACAGACTGCAGCGAGGGCTGCCGCACTTCCACCCCCTGGCAAATGTACTGCACGCTGAACAAAATGTTTTTTAAAGGATGAAAAATGTCAAGTGGCTGGGGGAAAGGAACAGCTTTATCTCTTTATGAACTAAACATAATACTGAAATTGACCCCATGTTTTTTGCACTCCTGGTGCAATGCATTACCAATTGAGCTAGAGTAACAACTAAATAAGGACAACAAAATCTGTATGTTTTTCACAATGTCCCTATATGCACCAACTGTGCAATATATTGGTTTTCCTCACGGTGGACTTTCTAACACAATGCAGCTCTGTCTACAGAATATCTCACTTCAATCTAACAGTATCCCAAGGTGACAGACGTCCTAGTGAGAATAGCCAACACACAGAAAGTGTTCAGCACAGATGCACTGTCAGATGCTGACCAAGCTGTAAAATTGTTAGAGCAACAGCCCCATGCAGTCAGCTGTATAAATGAGCTGTCTGTTCCCACAGCAACCCTACAGACAAACAGCTCCATCACTGGAGCTTACTGTATTCTTATCTTGCTCTAGGTGAACCTGAAATATCTTTATGGGAAGTAGAGAATAAGACAGCTGGGGTTTGTAACAAAAAAATCCATAATGCCCTGAGAACAGCACTTGATTGTTCAAGTGTTATGGCCAGAGGGTAGGCAGATGTAGAAGCACTCAGTCTTACTGTAGGTAGATCTGACATCGCTAGGGAATGTCACGCGCACGTGGTTATAGAAATGACATAATATGCTTAAAACCTCCTCCCAAGTATTCTTTATGGGAGTAAAAGCACTTTAAATCTCATGTTGGTGACGGCAACTGAATGCAAGAAAGTAATTGTTTCTTAAAGAAAAGATTTCACGTTATTCCAATGAACATACAAAATCAAATTTAGCACCGAGTTGCCATTTCTCATACTGTATATTAGAGAAAACACAGCAGACTATAAATACAGCATAATTAATAAAACTATAAAATTGAATTATTGTATTGCTAGGAATGTAATTAAATTAAAAACGGCAAGGAGTAAGAACCTCGCTGTTCCTTTTGGTAACATAGCGTGCTTCACATACATTTTTTCCAAGTAAAAACTGAAAACCCGTCAAAACCTGTACGAAATACTGACTGTTAACAAACGTGTACGTTAAATAAACTATTATATGCATGCAGAAGAATGGTTTCAACATAACAACGCACATAAACCGTCAACAATGCCGTCACGCGCGTTTCATGCGTAAAACGTTTAATAGTTGCCCCTTCTAACTGAACTTTCGGAACTTTACAAAGCAAGCGTGACTGACTGATATCGCAAAGAATGAAATAAATAGACGTGTAAACTGACATGAGGTCTATAGACCCACTCGGTTTCTTGGTTCAGTACCTCATTCGGACCCTCCTGTAGCACGTCAATGAGACTTCCTTTAGACAGAGATGCGATCATTTTCTGACTTCTCATCAAGGTGAGAGGAGAAACGTTAACGTCGCCAGTCAGCGATAGCTTTTAACCGCATAACGTAACGGAGGTAAACAAAGGAAACTACAGAAAACACCCCAGCCAAGGCGATGGCCATATGTGCCAGCCCGTTAGCCTGCTAGACGTGAAACAGGATACTAGGTGGACTCGGATGGAGAGACGTTATGCGCATGCGCTTGCAGCAGCTGCTCCGCGGTCGTTATGGCGACGCTTCAGCTACCTTAAGTGCTTTGCTGTTACTGTCTCCAGGTTAAGCGTTGTAATGTACCTGCTTTCGCTGTTATCTGCAATGTTAGTGTGAGACATTGTGGTGCACGTTGATTATATAACTTGAAGTAAAACTTTTGGACTTCAAAGCATTGTCTGTGTGTTCTAGACTGGATATCACACATCAACTTTACTAAAGCCAACTGACATGAAATCTGAAATGTTTCACGAAGTCTATGACTTCGGTGAGTTTGTTCAGCTCCATTAGACCACATCCTTCCTGCCAGCCTCACTTCCTGGCTGCGTCTGCCTCTACAGTACACGATATCTGTAGATATGGATTTTTGCTAATAATTAAAAACAATAACTTTACAAAATCACGAACAAGATTAAATAAGTACATAATACTTCCTCTATTGACATGCTTGTTTCTGCAGTGTTTGAAACGTCAATACATGTTTTGAAAGATCAAACCCCGTCACATCCTCATAGTCGAGTTCATTACCGGTATGATATTGTGTAACACTATGAGGTGAATTGCAGCTGAATTACACTAACATCTGATGTAACTTAGAAAACCAAAGGCAATTGACTTGAATGGTGTCCAGTGCAAAGCTATGACCAATTCACAATACGAAAGAACATCAATTAAATAATTCTACTTTTATACCTAAAAAAATCACAGGCATTTGCAGTCTGGTTATTATTGTTATTTTTTTGTTATTGTATTATTATTAAAACTGTATGTCTCCCTCTCCTGTAAGAAGTGAAGTTGAACATGATTTGATAAAATTGTCAATAAATAATAGTTCCATCTTTTTATTCTAACTTTTTTCAAAACTCAATCAAAGTAGACTAGCCCATATGTATTATCTCAACGAACTTTGTAACTTAAACGACTTAAAATAAAGAAATAAGTTTACATTTTTGTAGAACCCTTGTTCAATGGCGAATACTATATCCCACCCCAGCCTAACCTCAGATGAAACAGTATATGAAACACTGCTAGCGCAAATTATTCACGATAATTCAAATTTACATCATTTCAAGTGATGTCCTGGTAAAAACGAATACATCTGGAATATAGGATACCAAACAAAAATCAACCCACTGTGGTTCAAACATCTTCTAATGTTGTAGTTATATTCCGATTGCTGTAAATCCTAATGGCACAATTTTAACATGCAAATACAGAATGTATTTATTATTTGTGCCCATAGAGTTATATGTTTGGCTGTTGATGTAGGCTTACTGTAAAAAACACACAATGGGAAAATGACACACTCCAGTACTTCTAGGGTTTAAAAGATGACTTACAGGTTTCGCCACAGATGGGGAATGCAGCATCTTGCTGGTCTGCAAAGTGACAAAGGGAACTTTTCATTGTTCCGAATATTGAATCCCACAAACAGAGACTAACTTGTAAACAATGATGGATTACAGCCAATACCCTGCACTTGTTTTCTGTAAAAATGTATGTTATGCACTTACACACTAAATTAATTTGGTTTATTTTAAATATGGCAAAGAAAGCGAAGTGGTTAACGCTTTCAGTTAGCGTTAGCATTAATAATATTTTTGTTAAAGAAAAGCAAGCAAGTCTGTGACCTACCATGTGTTTCTCCCGCCTTCTTGGTGATATCATTAGCAATTTTGACAATTAACCCTAATTTGAATGTAAATATTCATTGTCCCGAGTAGAAAGTAAATCTCAGCAGCAGACTGGTGAAGTTACATCAGCTCACTCTCAGTTACTATGGTTACCAGAAACAATAGCACGTGCGCGGTAAGTTTTTAAACAAGTCCTACTAACTTGCATTACACTGACTACAAATTAGATAAAAATAAAAGTTTTTAATCATTGTCGCTGACATGAAATACTGCCTCTACATTTATGGTACGTCCTGTTTTTTTATAGATTAGTTAGTAATGTCTCCCTCTGCTGTAAAACGACCAAACTGCAGTACATGGAGATCTAAAGAAAAAGGAAATCACGTTTTCTATTATATACATAAATAAAAAAGGCAATTATTAAGATGTTGAACGTTTTGTTTATTGATAAAAAAACAAATATTTGACAAGAACAACGGTATATTGTAACAAAATTTAAAAATATATAAATATTTCCATAATTATAAACCTTATCAGCTTCCAATGTCTTTTACATTAATACAGTATTTAGCACATCAGGCCCACTGCATATCATATTAAAGACAATGTTGGCAATTTGACATGCTTTATGATAAATGTTTATCACATCCAAAACAGTGTTATTAGTTGATTTGGATTATAGTTCATAAAAAATCAGTCTAAAAAATCTAAACAAAAACAATAAACTAAACAACAATAAATAGATACATACATGTTAATACAGAATCAAGCGTCTCAAATGAAAATTCATTCAACCATTTCTAAGCACCTTCAATAGTTCAGTAATACTTTTTCTTAACCCATGCATGCAGAGCTCATATTTTTTCCTAAATGTGTCTATACACATTCAACATGTTAGAGTTAACTGAGCATTTTTCTGTGACTTTGCAATTTCTCAGGGATGCATTCAATGTAGATGCATTTGCAAGAATTCATAACTCTTTAGCTTCCAAATCATCTTTTTTTTAGTTACATTGCACATTGTTAACAACAGTTAAATAGAGGTTCAGATAGTAATTTTCACAAAATTTATTTTGATATTTAAATCTTCAAAATCTCAAAATCTACTGATATTTTAAGTCCTCACCTACAATCACATTTGGGCACCTTTATTATCTATAACAGTAAAACAACAAATTACTTGGACGTCTGATATAATCAACAAGTAAATATTAAACCGCATGTTTATTTATTTGCCTGTTTTTTTGTCGCCTAGCTATTAATGCACAAAATGGAAGCTCCAAGCACAGCGTTTGTGTTGTAGGCATTAGACATTAACAAGCTATGTCCTGGAAGCAACAATATTTTTTCACGATACCTGTCTGTGCATCCTTGGCTTTGAATACATTTTAGTATGTAATGGAAAGGTAATGAGAATGGAAACACCATGCTGGGTTTCGAGTAACTAAATGATTTGTAATGTCTAAAGAAAACTGAAAAGTTAACAGTGTTATCATTATTTAGTAGATCAAACACTTTTAGAATTGATATATATGCAAACAGATAAATGTACTAGCAAACACAAACCTATAAAATATATAATATATACAGCTTGCATATCCTGGCAAACGACTGCAATAATGTCATAAAATCAAAACAAAGTTTTAGCCAAATGAAGTTCCCTCTTGCTAGCATGGGCACACAGTCAAGATATCCATTATGAATGCTAATCTTGTATTTTATAAAACGACTAGACAGCTGTCTTGATGTCCTTTACATTCAGCTCAAGAAATCAAGAATTCAGGAATATGCATTAGTTTTCACAGGCCTTCTCCAAGAGGTGGATGAAGATTCAAACGAAACATTCCTATGTAACCACAATTTATATGATACATAAATATGAATCATTTATATTGAATATTTCAAATATTGTATCTTTATAAAGTTAATAAAGATCCAAGTAATCTGGATATAAAAAAAACAAAATTATAGATATGACTGACATATATCACTCTGTGAAAACATTTTATTAAATGAACACACTTCATAATACAACAACAGTAACTGTAGGCAGTAATGAGCACCTTGAAACACTAACCGGTTAGTATTAATAGCAATACTAAAAACAGTGGAGGAACTTGAGGAATGTACTTATGTCTTTTTGTAATTTGAAAGCAGCTGATTCTGCCACATATTATTTGCCAAGTCTCAAGAGCAACATGCGAGACAAAGAGTGGGACGGTCTGTGATCTAGAAGTGTGTAAAATGTGTCTAAAATTAGCACCTACTCACTGGAAAAAGGTTCAAACACTGCTGTGTAACATTTGAGTGGAATATCAGTGCAATCACATTAAACCAGTGATTTAAAAGCAGTTAAGGGCAAAGTGATCTATTGTAAAGACTAAAACGTAAATAAACAACATAACACTCGGTGCTTTAAATAAAATATAAGGTGAACCATCTTACCCTGTTTTCAAATCCCAGAAATGTCTAGTTCTTAAAGCCTAGTGTTTTCTGCACCCTCAAATATTGTTAATTATAAAGATATTTTAAGTTCGTATGTGTAGTAAAAATGAGTGGTCATTTATACATTTATATTTAAACTCATTTATACAACCTTCCTTTAAACCTTGTTTGATTGCGTTATGATTTATATAGTGTAGTAAATCCAATTGTAGAAAAATGGATAGAACGGAACTGATGAAAAATGATGCCTCAATAATAACTTGAAAGTGCAACTTATCAGCCACTTGGTAAAGGTCAACAAATAAAAAAAAACACAACAACTGAAGCTGCACCAAAAACAGACAAAACAGTGCACTTTAAATCATGTGAACATAAATGATGCAGCAATTAAGAACAACATCAAAGTATGTGTGTAAACACTGACAGAGATTAAGAAATAAAAAAGTAAAAATTAAAGCCATCAATTTGTACTTCATGATCTAAAGACATGCACGGCTCGAACCACGTACTGTCGGCAGATGGGACACTCGTTCATGCGGTTCCCACACTTGCTGCATGTGACCATGTGTCCACACTCAAGCAGCACACAGTCAATGGGAAAGTCCATGCAGATCTTACACAGATTGTCCTCCTGGCCGCTGGGCTCAGCTGGGTCAGCTAGAGGAACAATAACAGATTTTATGCTAATGAATTTTATATTAGGAAATTTGATTCTAGAGCAAAATAGCATTAATCATATAAACAGAAACATACCTTCTTTTTTGTTCGTTTTTGAAACTGAAACTAAAAGAGTAAAAGTGTAAGAATGTTTAGGGAATTTAAAATGATACGAATCAGCCACCTTTTTATAACTAGAACCACTAAAGCACACGATCACAAGGTGATCCCACAGACAGACGTACCCAGGTTGTGAAGGTCTTTCTGATCATTAAAGAGGTGAGTGACCTTCTCCATCAGTTCCCATTTCTCACAGCAACCCTGGTAGTTCACAAAGTTGCGAGCCAGGATCTCCTTTAGCTGCCGCACGCTGAGGCCTTCGATGTCCTCCACGCTGCTCAGGTCTGACAGGGAGGCTCTTCTGCTGTGCACCAGAGTTTCCTCGCTGTCTGTGGACTGGGTGAACCATAGATAAAACATTTCAGCTTGTTACGACGATCCTTTATCTTGGAGTCAATAGTTAAAAACCATGCAAACATACGAAGTGATTGTAAAATAAGAAATTTAGGACTATTATTTGTTACAAAAGTTTTTTATGTCTAAAATGGTGATGCTTTAAAAGCATGAGATTTAGACATTTAAGGCAAACTTGTTCAGTCTGTTATTGAATGTCTAGTCGACCATCCTTTCTCATCCCTTCCACATACCTCTTCCTCATCCTCCCCCTCTTCTTCTCCCTCTCCCACTTCTTCCTCCTCCTCCTCCTCTCCCGTTTCTTCTTCCTCCTCCTCCTCTCCTGTTTCTTCTTCTTCCTCCTCCTCCTCCTCCTCTTCTTCTTCTTCTTCCCCATCCTCTTCCTCCTCCTCTTGAAGTGGATGAGGTGGCACAGCAAGCCCACCCGGCTGTGAACGAGACTCGGCACCGCCGCTGCCCCTGGGAGTCTGTTGAGCCAGCACCAGCTCCACCAGCTCCTCCTTTTCCCGACACATCTGTGTAGGGATCTCGTGCAGGTGGAGGTAGTCCCGGAGGTCCTTCACCTTCAGTCGCATCAATTCCGCACGCTCAAAAAACGTGCAGTGGAGCCGCTGACAGGTGTGGCACATCAGCGGCCCAAGATCCATCTGCACGGAGCAGCGGCTGCAGAAAGTGTTTTTGCAGTCCACGCAGACATGCTATGAACATTACATAGTGTTGAAAACAATGAAATAAACCACACCACAAAATAGTCTGATATTGTATTGGTGTAAATGAAACCTGATTTACCGTTCTAACTGGGTCAAACTGGCCTCCGCAGGCCTTGCACAAGTGTTCGGGTGGTGCTGGAAGGGGGCTGGAGCCCGACGTTGTGTAGGCCTGGTGCCATGACCTGCCGTTTTCTTCCACGGTGGCGGTGATGTCCACACAGAGCAAGTTATAACATTAGGTCTGCGCAGCCCATCCTGTCAATACAACACATATATATGACCATTATATATTATTGTAAGATTCCCATATTTACATGAATGTCTATTTGCTATTAATTGATATTTACTAACTGGCAAAAATTTATTTGGTACTGTAACGTTGATCGTTTTTGTGTTTAGCATAATCTAATTCCAGATGTATTTAGCACAGCTGACACACCTGTATGACCAAAGCATGAAATAACAAAACGACAAATAATGTCACATATATGTATTTTAACCGTAATGGCCTATTGCAATAAGCAATGCAGTTTCTTTATTAAGCATTCCTGCTATGTGCTATAGCATTTACACGTTTACGAGATATAGTTCTCAAAACCACATGAGCTGTCTATCTAACCAGCCTTTCTGGCCATCATAGGCGCGCACTAACACGCGCAAAAATGTTGCACGCGCCTATTGCGCAAAAATGCTACAAGCGCTTATGATGTACAAAGTACTCTACGCGTTTATAAAGCCCACACATGCTGTCTAGGTAAGCATCTCCATAGACGTTGACATACAGCTATTGACTGATTCTTGCAGCATACATTTAGTATAACTGAATTTGAGATCTTACCCAAAGCATCCGTCGCAACGTCGTTTTACAACAGCCATAACATATTTATTTAATCGGAAACGCATACACGGTAATATACTACACTGAACAGATATTCATAAAATAGCTCCGCAATTTTCTTCACTAACGCAAAGAGTTATGACGTCTGACTCTGGCGTGAAATCACGCGAGATTTGGCCTCGACGGCGCAAGGATTGCTGCTAGAAGGGATACTTTTATTTGCTCTTCTTTCTTACAAAAGTTTTCTTTGTAATACAAAGATATTTTATTTGGTTGTCATAATTTTGATAAGAATGTAAAAGATCAATATTTTTTGATCAACCTCTTTATTCTACTTGGTAAATTCTTTTTACATAAGTGTAAATTTCAAGGTGTTAAGCCATACTTTTTTGTCCTACCTATATACTCTCATTGAATCCAGCAACCCAAAAGCCCTTAAAACTGTAACGTTGTGCCATTCACATGATGTTTTTCTAATTTTGTAACTTTACATATTTATATTTTTGTCTCATGCATACGTTTACCCCTAGCATTGTGTTTGTTGTCGCTGATGCAAAAAAAGGCATACTGCTACGGCCGGAAGTGGTGCAAAATCTCGCCATATAATTACTATAAATTACATTAACAAACGTCTACACCTACTCCAACCCTAAACCTAACCTTACAATAATAAAAAAATATGAATCAACTGTTTCCAGCGTGACAAAAATTATGCGGTATTGAAGTGCGCATGCCCAACGGAGGTAGCTGTATCCCTTCTAGTCAAAACCCCTGCGCTGGCCCATATAAGGATTCATACTTCCTCTCTTGTGGTTTGGTGGATGGATTCGTTAAATTCATACTGCCATCAGCTGGGCGGATGCGACAAGATTGTCCATAATATAATAATTTTGTGTGTTTCTTAATATAGATATTGCATTCTTGTTTCATAATTAGCATTGTTTAACATGGAGAACTTCTGTTTCATGACCCAATCATATGGCGGATACTAATCCTACGTATTTCAGAATTTGAATCAGAAGAGCTTTATTGCCAAGTGTGCTTGCACGCACAAGGAATTTTCTATGGTGTTGGAAGCATCTAGTACACGCATTCAACATAATGACAAGACAAATTATAATAGAGATAAAGACAGCATAAAAAGATTATAAAAAGATGCATATATAAAATACTATTGTGCAGAATGGGAATAACATAAGAGACAGTGTACAGGGTAGAGTATTGCTGAATTACATTATTTACAGATGGTATGTGCAAATGGATAATGCTGTGTGCAGAGGTAGTGTTATGTACATGTAGAAATAAATTTAAATACAGTAAGGCATTATAATGTACACTATAGAAGTGGTAAAAAAAGTGTATTATTGCTCTTGAGGAGCAGTTAACTGTTTAGGAGGGAGATGTCTGATGATTTTTCTTGCCCTGTTCTTCATTCTGGAATCATATAGGAATCATTTCAGCAAATCACCAAGGTGCAACTTGTTTTTCGCATTTTGTCTCGAAGTGTTTTTCACATGTTTGTGATATACTTAAATATATTTACAGAATAAACTGAACAGGCATGTGTTCGTATAGTGTACACGTCTACCGGAGTGCCGAAAACGATTTTCCGTGTGCACACCAGCGGAGTGCGCTGTTTACCGCTAAGCCTAGAAGCTGCACGATTTTACTTCGTTCATGTGCAGAAATCGAGCTGTTAAGTGAAGTCAGATGTTGGCTTGGGCTTAATTCTGGTGGATGTAGATTTAACGTTACCCATTAGATTTACCTAGTTAGATGAGTGGATCAGCAGTGAGGACGACCTCAGACATGCTCTTTGAGCTCTGCTGCACGCTAATCAAGTTAACGTTACCCACTGTGCAAATCCTATCTGAGGCGCCAGTTGGGTATAACAAGGGGATTGTTTCAGACACAGAAGTTAAGACATGAGTTTAAGGGGAATGTATCTGTAGGTAACTGAAACATAATACATTTAAACGCAAAGTGGAATTATTAAAAAAAAAAAAAGTTTCACAACCGTTGATCAGCTCTCATGTAATCATCTTTCCAAAAACTTGCATTTACATAAAAGTTGTACATCAAGTAAAGGCACAACACAGATATAACATAACATGTAGGAAAAAATGGGGCTCCTTCGGCTTTAAAATAACAGCACAGGCATGTCTTCTGATATATGTGTTACAATTTTACATTTACTTAATATGAAACAGTCACTGCAGACCTGAAGTGCCTTGGACCTATTTATTCACACTCTACCTTTGCATTTTGAAGGGAAAACCACCAACAGAAATTAATATGCAGATTAACACAACGAGAACATAAAGATTTTAGAAAGTGAGTTTTATTAATCACAAACATACTGTTCAAGAATTCACACAGGATTTGTACCGGTCCCAAAGCAATGGGACTTAACATGAATTCAGTGAGTGTAATATGTTTATCTAAAATTCCAGCTGTCTCCAAAAACAACCACAAACTGCAAAGAAACTATATTGAGTGAAAAACATCTGAACTCAGCCTCAGAAAATCTTACTCTGGAGTAACAAACAAAATAAAAAAGAACTGGGAGCAGAATCATAGTGGAAATGGAGAAAATAGTCTTTTGGCAGTCAGTATTTGGTACAGCTCTCCCTGCCTTTTGTAAACCCACAAAACAATTCATTTTTTGTTCCCCTCACAGTACACCAGTGACATGTTGAGATCTAGGACTTGTTATGTACTACCTCGCTTTTTAAGTTATTAATTGAAGGTATTATTAGAATTATAGGTATTATTTAGCTAGTAAAATAAGAAAAATTGACCTATTAAACACTAGTCCGCTGTCCCTCTTTTACTCTACATTTAGGCACTAATACATAATGGAATATCTACTCAAATGACAACAATATGTCTATTTACAAATAAAAACCATTATTTTACATGAGATATGCGTGTAAAACGTATTATCTTGAGCACAGAATGTTATCATTCCTCTCAAACACCTTTTCTGAATATTGATGTGGTTTGAGAGTGATGAATGTGAATTCAAAAATCAATTCCATTTAAATTCAGTTAATTTCCATTAACAGCTACAGCATTAATCACTGAAAACTGCATTTGTGTCATGCGTTTAGAAGCCATGTGTGAATGGGACCACTTGTTAAATAATACTGAAGTCTTGTATCGATGCTATGTGTGAACAAAGCTGTAAAATAGAGCACAGGTGAGGTTAGCCCAGGGTAACCCTGTTGTATTTACAAAAGAAAGAATTTCCTGTTAATGAGATCACAGAGTTTTACCGGCATTTTGGCGCTGTAGTGTTAAAGGGGACATATGACACGGCTAAAACGAATATTATCGTTTGTTTTAGATGTAATGCAATGTGTATACACGATTTAAGGTTCAAAAGCGCTGTATTTCCCACATACCGTGCTTGTTTGTATCGCCTCTTTGCCCCGCCTCTCTGAAACACGCTGATTTTTAACAAAGCTCATCGCTCTGAAAAGCGAGGTGTGCTATGATTGGCCAGTTAACCAGTGCGTAGTGATTGGTCGAATACAGCAAGCGTGTGACGTAAATGTAACGCTTCTTACCATATTTGGAACATCAGGTTCCAAAGCAATTGTACTGACAGTACTGACTTGCGTATACATTTGGGCGGTCTTAGTCAACTCATACCATGAACTGACGTGGATTTGTGGGGGTGTGGTTACACAAGGCGTTTCAGGCAGGTCTGGGTGAGCATTCACTTTTAGATAGAATGCATCTTTTGTTCCCGACACTTTAATTTTTGCAATTTTACGTGTCTAATACAACACGTGTTCGCACCATATGACCCCTTTAACAGTAAGTAACCACATGGTTAAAAGACGGAAATCGTTTTTTAACAGCTGGTGTGGTTATCGTACTGTATTTCTTGGACATGGTAATCTGACAATTATACTGCAGTTTAATAGATTTCACATGGCTATTGTGAAAGAGGAAGGCACTTAAGAGGAATGATTTATGGTTCTTTACAAAAGTTACATGAACACATGGTAGGTCTTGCATGGTCTCATATAATAAAACATTAGGTGAGTTTAGTTATGATTGTACTCTTAACACCATCTACATGTTGAATTTGTGCATGAAAATTCATCATCACTGCTATGAAAGGAAAAGTTTTTGCGAGTCAAAATATGATGTAGGTTTAGGCTATCAAATGTATTTAATAAGGCAGATCCCCTCTGTACCATGGCCGGATTTGTCTTAATTGTTTTTCATGGAAAGAGCTTCATATTTGCCTCATTGAGAATAATTGTCAATGTTTGGTTAAACTGATAGCTTTCTAAGCACAGTGTAGCTCACAGTGGATCTATATACAACCCCACAAATAAACCCTGTTATAATAAAAAGTAACATGGAGTGTTTCTCACTCAAATAAGAAAAAGACAAAGAGTGAAAATAAAAAAATAAACAACCTAAACAGTATATTCACTATATACAAGATAAACAGTTAGCATAGAAGGACACTTAAAATCAATGATACGTAGCACTGGTCTTTCATAATATTCTCCAGCTTTTTGCCGGTGTTTATCCAAAGATACTCGCAGTCTAAGACTATCTACACACATCAACATGGAACGTCGTTTTACTATTAACATTAAAATCCCAGCAGTATAGTAAATACATAAGACCTTTGATTGAAATTGGTGTAGCTGGATATGCTTTTGATAGGATTTGAAATCTGAAAACAAAACATCTACATGTCGATTTGTCTTTTGCGTTATTTTGGGGTGATAAATGACTAAAACTGAGGATGCAGGGATAGAAATGGTTATTCATTTTTCTCACAAGCAAAGTAGTCTAAAAAAAGTAGGTTAGTATTTTACAAACATTTAAAAAAGTAAATCATTTTTCTATAGGCATTTTAAAATATATTCCATCAAAAATAGTTTAGCTAGTACAAAACAAATGTTTTAGAAACAACAGAAAAGTAATACTGGGTTCTACCAAATTGTTACAACTAACGAGCTGCTACAACTAGCAAGGGAAATAATTTAAAACAGTCATAAAAAGGGGCTGTAAAAGCAGGATAAAAACAAGAAACATCTAGTGTCTGTTAAACAGTGACTGGAAATTTGTGATTATTTGTCACCTTTGGCAAATATGATTGATGTCATTGCCGATGTGCCCTGTTAAAGGCACGTGCTGCTCTAGCTCCAGCCTTCATGTCCTTTGTGTGTGGGGATTTGTGTCTGCGAGGTAAATCGCCAATAACTTTCAATGTAATTTTGAATGTCTTTTGAGACTTTGCCTCTCTCTCAAATGACAAATGAGGATTTGTGCCGGAAATCCCCCTGAAAGAGAAGATTGAGTAAAGGAGGTTAAAGTGATTCTCTTTATAAAGACTTTTCATGAGATTTCTTAAGCCCTTGGAAGCCTTAATAAAAATCCCTTTTTGTTTTCTCTTACCTCATCTTCTGTTCTTACATAGTCCACTCCGTCACCTTTTGCTGGAGCTTTGTAACTGCAGGGAAAAATACTTCACTTTTAATAAAGACATATTTAAGAGCAGAACCAAAAGGTGTCATTACATCAAAAAACATTTTAAATTTGTACACAATTTAACAATTACATTTTCACTTGTACACTTAAGTACACTGTAAAAAACAACCTAAAAACTTAAGTTAAAACGCTTCACTAAAATTTTAAGTCTAGTCAAATTAGCTTTAAGAGTCAATTGAGCTTAAATTATACTGTTAACTGAATTTAAAAATCTAGTTGTACTGTATTTAACAACTCGGTTTTTATAAAGTCAGTTCAATATAATTAAGTTCAACTGACTAATAAAGCTAATTCAATTTAACTTAAAAATTTAAGGCAGCTGAAATGGGTGATATGTCAATATTAATTCTTTATGTTTTACACAGGTCTAAATGTATTCCAAACAAGCTTAAGATATATATATATCACATACAAAATTAAGAGACCATATCAAAATTATATTAAGTTTTTCTGAATTTTCTATTTACCAATTTTCAGAATTTTTACTATTTATAGGTATTTTTGTTTTATTCTGTGATCTACTAACAACATTTATCCCCAATTGTCGAATAAAAACATTGTTTCTATTTGCTTTTATTTGAAAGCTGGAGAAACAGGTCAAAATAACAGAAAAGATGCTCTGTATTTTTTTAGACCTCAAATAAGCTGCAAAGAAAACAAGTTCATATTCACTTTTGAGCAATACAACAGTAATATTTTTACATGTATTTAGGAAAAGTTAAAAAATATTTTTATGCGATAACCTTGATTTTTAGTAGTTTCATGTTTCTTGTCATGGGTCAGTCTTTCACATTGCTGTTGGGTGACTTTGTCACTTGATTTTGTTGAAATTCAACCACTGGACTGAAATGGTCTCCTAATTTATTCCGCGACTGTATATGTGTACATTTTAGTTATTAGTTTATTATTTGTTGTTCCAGACTTCCAATGTTATTTTGAGACTGAACTGAAAATGCTTTGATGCTCCTCGGGCGGTGAAATGGAAAAAAGCTGCAAAATGGTGAGTCAAAACTGCCCTGGGACGGAGTGTGACTCAGAATGAAGTCGCTGTCAAAGTTGTCTTCCACATGTACTTACTTGTTTCCCGTCTGCTTCTGGCTGGTGAAATAGCCTCGTTTATAGGCACAGCAGATGCCAACTGTTATACACAACAATACCACCACCACAACCAGCACACCCAAGATGATTCCAGCAATGTTCATGTCATCTAGACAAAAATGTGACATCATGAGATAGATCAAAGGCTTCGAGAGGTGTCCGCAAATGTGGAAAACAATCAAAAATACTTACAAACTTCCATCATCTGTGGTGCGCATTCTGAGAATCCAGCCTCATTCCTGGCTCTGCAATAATACTCCCCAGCGTCCTCCTTTCTGACGACACTGAATTTCTGAGGGCCATAAATTACAATGATCTCAGTTGCTGAATCTTTGTGCAATGATCTATGTGTGTTCCTATGCGGCGCAATGAAACTACTGTGATCCATGTGTATTATCAAAGGTCTCAAGCTAAATGAACAAGTCTATGGAATACACTAACCACTGTTTGAGGACACACAGTAAATCAGAAAACCCTTCAAACACTGTCGCCTTAAGGGGAAAAGACTGTTGCGGCATGCAGGCAGGTCAAACTTTAAAAAGTGGTGTGAAGGTTGACCAGGGCACCGAGTACAAATGGCAAAGAATGGCACTTTGGAATGTGCAAATGAGGGCATCAGATTCCCTGTATGGCTGAGCCCATCGCACATGAACGGTTCCCTAAAATATCCCCTTTCGCCATGCCTCCACACCTCTTTTTCTGCATCCGCACCATCCCCCCTACTCACCAGCGTCCCCATCTCTCCGTTTAGGGTATAAGTGGAGTTGAAGAACTTCGGGCTGCTCTTGGGGTCTTCTGGGATTTCCTCCTTGTTACGGAACCACTGGTATCGAGATTTGGGGAAACCATCATCCTCCACACAGTGCAGCTCTGCTGATTTGCCAACTGGGACTGACTTGGGTACGGAGCATCTGGGCACTACGGGCTTTACTGTGTGCCACACAAAAAAACCCGTCTTAACATACTTGCACAATAAAGACCTTATTGGAGCATCTTTGTACACTATAGTTCCCAAATGCAAGCATCACGGCCAAGTGAACATACTGCTCCTCTTTTAGATCCCTGATTAAACTCATATGTAGTTTCAGAGGTTTCCTCATATAGCCCTGAACACGCCCTTACAGCTGAGGCAGGGCAAAAGCATCCTCAAATGTGCGCCAAGAGCGGGTGTGTTGGCTTGCCGCTCCTCATATTACAACGTTGCAGCTGGTGTAGAAGTAAGAATTTGTATAAAAGTAGAAATATCTGATCAACAGATAAAGGGTTGTTGTACCTCTTACGACGAGAGATATCAGAATCTCATCAAAAGATTTTTGGTCATTGGGGGCAGACACTTCACAGCGATAATCTGCAGAGTCCAATCTTGTTGCATTCGTAATGAATAAAGTTGCAGGTTCTCGAATTTTCGCTCTCCTCTCCAAGTCACCTAGAAAAAATAAAACATAGTGAACAAAGTTTTGAGTGACATAGATGGTCCACAAGCTTCTCTCTTATATAAATAATGGTGTAAAATATAACTATAATAATATACGTATCAGTCCCTAAATAATATTAAATGAGTCATAATGGAACTAAAAAAAGCAAAAAGTTAGCATGGAGTTTACCTGCTATTTCATTATTAAAAAACACATAGCTGGGCTCTCCGTTCTTTATCTTCTTCCATTCTATTCTGGGATGGGTGGTGGAGATGGACTCTATCATGCAAGACAGCTCGACCGCTGTATGGGGAGACAAGAAGAGCGAGCTTGTTTTACAGATTTACAGTTTCAGTGGAAGGCTTAATGTTAAACATTACAGCAATGCACAGCAGCTTAAGTCAAGATGGAAAACATGTATTCGCCCTTACAATCAAACTCATTGACCCACGGTTTGGTGTTTGCCGACTTCAGGATTACTGCCAAGGTGCCTGCAATGAGAAGAGACCAACAACATCAGTTAAGTTCATTGCCTGCTGACATTTTAAGCATGCTGTGTCCTGGCCCGAGACACACTTTATATTGGTTTTACTGAATTCTTCTAAAGGTTCCTGAAACTCAATTAACAGGCAAGCTGAGCGTCCAACCTCTCCACCCTGACAGCACACATTCTTCGCATCCCTGTGAGCTGTGAGCGGATATGTTACAAATCCATTTTTAGTTTCACTTTCACAACAAACATCTCCTGATGTTAATCATCGTGCCTCAGATAGTTGTGTAGACTGACACAATTGCTTTAAGGTGAATATCAGGGTGGCTGTGCGTTGGGCCATACGAAGTTCACCGCGTGTTCGCTAATAAACACGAAAAAGGTCAGCGTTGAAGTTCATACTATTTTTACAATTCTAATGTCTCGTTGGTTTTATCCAACATCAGCAAAATGTGTAAATTAATTTGCATCTGCTGAGCTTGTATTGGGGTCACGCTGTATTTACACAGAAGGTGAAAGGCTCTTGGTCAGAATGTATACTGTAGGTAGAAATAGCAAGAAATATGAACTAAAGATTATAAAAAATCAAACAAAGATCAATTCTGATAGCACCACATAGCCAAAAACCTTTCAGGAAATTCGTCATAAAAATGACTTAAGTCTCTGCATATAAAGCTGGAATAGAATGAAGTATTTTAACATCAAGAAAAAGGTTGACCTTCACAGCATTTACCACCTGCTGTTGAGAGTAACAACCTAATGATGAAGTAAGTGACCACAATTAATACACATTTCACATTTACTGAATCACAGTCTAGAGTATTAAAGGGACAGTTCACCCAAAAAATAAAAATTTTACTCACCCTCAAGTTGTTCCAAATCTGTATACATTTCTTTGTTCCGATGAAACCAGATAAATATATTTGGAAGAATGCTTGTAACCAAACAGTTCTTGGCCACCATTGACTACCATAGTAGAGAAAATTACAATAGTAGTCAAAAGTGCCCCAGAACTGTTTGCTTTACTACATTCTTCAAAATATCTTCTTTTGTGTTCAACTGAACAAAGACTTTTTTTATTTCTACTATGGTAGTCAATGGTGGCCAAGAACTGTTTGGTTACAAGCATTCTTCTTAATATCTTTCTCTGTGTTCATCAGAACAAATACATTTATACAGATTTTTAACAAATTGAGGGTGAGTAAATTATGACAGAATTTTATTTTGGGTGAACTGTTCCTCTAAGGTATTTTTTCATAATTTTATATTAAGCAATATATACAAATATTGAACAGTTCAAACATGTGTTTTTTTTAAAGGGCACATGTTCAGGGAAGTGAAATTTTAATAGCTCTCTGATTGCTATGGATCATTATTTCTATGAATCTTTGATGACTGTATTGTGGGCCAGGGCTCTTGAGAATGCATCCAACACAGAACAACGCTGGCAATACAACATAAAAAAAGGCGTGGCAACAAATCCAACAGAGAAACCACATCAGTGCTTTGCACAAAAATTTGAAAAGGACATGAGCTTAAAATGTACTGTATCTGTTTGGATTCTGTAATGTACGACTACTACAAAATACACACGTTAATAGCTAACACTCTGCGAACTGTATGCAATATATCCTTACATTCCTTCTATTTCATCTTGTGAACCTGTTTTGGCGTAATAACCTGTTACTGTGTTTCTGTTTTAGAGATGGCACCTTCAAAAGGAAGTGTGAAAATAAATTTCTCAATTTTTATATCTTTAGCAGGGAAAACAAGGAATTAAAATGTTACAGTTTATTCCAGGAAAGTCAATTTTATGATGAATGTTAAAGAGGGGATGCCATGGTGTTTCATGCATTCTGACTTATTATCAATGTTAAACATGCAGGCTTCTCATGCTTAACATGGTCAACTTGTCAAAAAACGAGTTGGACGTATGACGTAGTATGTCTGTGCTTGATACACTACCCCAGCACTCCAACTTGTTTCGGAAAGTTTTTTTAAAGTGTTTCGCAAAACAGGGATCCTATTCCTTTTATTTGGTAATTCTCCGGAAAAGCATGGCAAGGCGAAAGAAAGAGCCCGCCCACATGCCAACCGACGAGCGAGACCCGCTTACCATCAAGATTGTCTGCATTGCGTCAAGATTGGCTGCACTGTGGGCCTGCAGCTGCAGCTCGTTTATCTTGCCATAGTGAAGTTTAGGTGTGTCTGTTTGTTCACAGCATCTCAGTGATGGATGTTATATAAACGGTGGATATAACGCTGGATTTGCAGATCGTTTGAAACTGATAGATGGCGCCGTCCCAGCGCTAAAAGATGCCGGACATGAACAGCATGCGGTAAGTGAAACTAAGTCATATGTCTGTGTTTGGTTGGCAATCGCCGCATACATGCATAATGTAAACAACACAAACTTATAGTGAATCAATAGTTATGCCGGGATAATGTGATAGGGCAGGCTATTGTGTGCTCGTGATTTAGTTCCTCCCACCACACACCCCCAGGACATCGTGTTTTTCCGGAAATAATCGTACTGTATCTATCTTTTATAAATGTGTTCAAACCAAATACTCTTCAAAGATACGAAGTATGTAATACTACTCTATAGGTACTCAAGATTAATATGAGATTGGCAGAAACTGCATGTGTTATGGCATCTTTAACAAACTGTAAAATGCTTTAATAACGCACATGAGGGACAGCTGACTGCTTTCAGACTAGTGGTGGGGCAACATTTCTATATCTGGGTCACAATATGATAACAGTGCAAATCTTTGTTTACTGTAGAGTTATTCAAAAACATGATATATTGTGACCTTTAACTCACTTTATCTCATTTCAAGTA
This sequence comes from Triplophysa rosa, assembly GCF_024868665.1. Taxonomy (NCBI): domain Eukaryota; kingdom Metazoa; phylum Chordata; class Actinopteri; order Cypriniformes; family Nemacheilidae; genus Triplophysa; species Triplophysa rosa. The sequence goes on from NC_079908.1 coordinate 11,628,806, forward strand.
TTGATTTTTGTTGACCTAGTGCTACAGTATGTGCTGCCTAGTTTTTACAGGTTTGCTCCTAATATTATTTTTGAAACATAAACACATTTATTAGGATATACAGTATATATATATGTATATCCCATAAACTTGTACAAGTCACATCTTCATCATTTGTCTGAAAGATGTATGCCTTACTGTAAACAGTTTCAAGTTCAGAGGTTTTAGGAAAAGCTGCTGACCAAGGTTCTTTGGCATAATGGTTTGGCATAACAGGATGCAGGATGAGTCTAATACCTCACACACGAACAACATGCACACTCACATCCTCTTTTACTGTGATGTCTACCCCAGTGCCAGCAGGTGGAGGATACAGATGCCATTATTGTTCCAAAGCCTTCCCATTCTTTGACTAGTATACTAGCAAGGGCTAACTGTGTGAAGTGAACAAAGTGCCTCTCACCTCCTTGTTTATAACCTGCTACCCTCTGATATCTCTATCAACAGACCATGATCCAAACAGAACGCTCTGGTGGCTGTTGGTAATGTTTTTTCTCCAAACCTCATTGCGCTGGCAGGGTATCTGAGCTTATAGCTCACCGTGTTTTCGAAGGTCTATCCTGCCGGGTAAATTCTCTGTGGTCTGGTGTAGGGATAACTGAGGGCCTTAAACAAGGCAGGTGCACTATGACCTACATATCCTGGACTATCTCTTCCAGTTAAGAGAGCACAGCTGGATGAATTGTGACAATCCCGAGCTTTAATCTTCCACTTCTTCCTTTTGGAGGCAAACTGTTCATCTCTCTTCAGTAATCTTAGTGTAATGCCCTGGTAAAATCCTGGGCATTACAGAACTGAATAATACAATAGACTTATCCTAATTTCCATATCTACATAATGGATCTGCATGGTACTGAAGTGGCACGGATGGGTCACCTTATTCTTGGAAAAGTACAAATATGGTATATGATGGACGGAAAGAACGGTCAACAATATTGGCAGGCTGTTTTCTAATCCTGGTGGCAACACTTAACTCAGCATGACAGTCTATGGGAAACATTACACCAGAAGCGCATTATACAGCCAGAATCGCAGTCTATTTGGAGAGTCTCCGCAGCGCAGTTTAAAAGCACCACACCCTGCTTTGTGATCTGTAATCGGCAAAAGGGAAGGCGTGCAGAAAAGCCCAAATGCATTCTGCTCCAACGCAGTCTGTCGGAGAGCCTTTGGTTCACTCAGCAATGCATGAAGTGGATAATATTGCTTGTTATTTTTAAACTGCAGCATTGATTCACTTTGCCGGGGTGGGGGATGCTCACTGGCTGAGAAAAAGATGCCAACACAACCATTCATTACACATCCTGCTCTACATCACTGCAATTTGATTGGATGCATCTCAAAGCTCGATCGTGTCCAACTGGAATATGTTGTGAAGCTCAAAGCAATGTTCCGCAAACTCTTACTCTACGCCCGCAGCTTTAAAAAGATCTGTAGCCCTGAACGATTCATGATGTGTAAGAGGTCAGGAATCCTCCTTCACATGGATAACTGTACAGCAATATCCCCACTGTGACTTAGCCGAGGGGCGTGCTTCTAAATCTACACCCATGGAGCTTGTCAGAACACTTGTGTCGATACTGGAAGGCAAATATTTTTATGGTATAAACTCGAGTGTTGAATTTAAGACCATTGAGGGATAACGAGAGAGCCCATGTTTTCACCTTACATTACATCTCATGGGTACTTTGGTGTCTGGTTTTGTTTGAAACCACTGAAAGAATTACAGCATGAGTGCAGCATAACTCAGTTATGGGATAATAAATTCATCGCAAAATGAATTCAAGAATGTTTAAACAGTCTGAATGTTGATCTTGTGGAGAAAGAAATACCACTCACTTAATCCCAAGCAATATTCATGCCTGCCAAGTCCACTCTCCTCAATCTAACATACTTGTACTTTGGAATACAGCATGAGAGCATAAATTCACAAGGCATCTCCCAAGAAACCAGTCACCATTGTAATTGACATGGCTAAAAAACGTAAATCCTAAGCAGCCCCTTTACACTGGCCATCCCACCTGCTTGCGAGAAAGTAGCTGAGCTCATCTCTCAAGACTCATGGGAACCACAGCATCAACAGACGTGTACAGGTTTGAGGCATTAGGTCAGCGATGGTGGTGTTTTCACAGCTGTAGACAGACTCTCAGCATGAAGCTTCCCAAACTGATAACCTGAAATATCTTATCTTTTGAAACCAATTTACACAATCAGGTCTGCCACGGTTTATCTGTGTTACACAGGGGTTTTCCTGGCTGAGGTGGTGCCATCATTATTTTGTACACACACACACACACACACACACACACATAAGCCTACCGTACCTTTAAGTGGCTGAACCAAACACTTTACACATTAAAACATAAAAATGAGATGAAAATGACAATTATTAAGTTATTTAAAACATTACTTTTATTCAACCAAACAGAAACATTTTTAAATCAAATAAAGCTTTTTATCCTTTTCAACTTTTCGGCCCACAATAGCTAACTAAATTATCCAGTCTTACTAAATTTGCATAGCTCATTCACATCCTGCATTCTCTTGTGGTTTACTGAGCTTTGAATGATTCACTGATCTTTTATATTTGCTAGTGACTGAGAAGTTTCAACAGTTTAAACGAATTGGTTCAAGTGAGTCATTTGTTTGCGATCACAATGTGCGTTCAAACTGGTGAACTCGCTGTGTACAGTATAACGCTGATTCAACGAGCCAACTGCACAGCTTAAAACATTATACAATGATGTATCCCACATTAATTTAAGAAACCTTTTAAGAAATTGAGCGTACTTGGATGCAAAAAAAACAATATTCACCTGAAAAGCCGTGAAACACAGCTAATACATCTCCTATAGGGAGACTCAGAGATGACGTATTTTTGTATGCAAAACCTGGAAGAGAGTTAGCATTTTAGGAGTTCTGGTTCCATCGCTCCAAAGTCTATAGGTTTTTTGAATAGGTTTTTGGTAAATCGCCCGAAATAAGGTCTGTGGTGAACAAAACCTCTAAATATTTTCACGTTTTATTCTATGACTCTATGCTATCAAGTTGCTAAAAGCGACTACTTCCTTTGGTGGGGACGTTAGACGTCATCGCGCATATAAAGCTCACAAATAATGCAACAAGGGCACAGGTCTCTTAAAACGTAGATGCGGATTCATTCATGGAGTAATAACTTACCAGGGAACACATTTTTAATACAGTTTGAAAGAGTTGTCGGAGGCTTGGTGGTGGTGACGTTGATATCGAGCGACCTTAAAGTCCGGGTAAAGAGAATTCTGAGAATTGTTTCTAAACACATTATAGATGTTAGAAATGTATTGTTGAAACACATTACGAAGACTCAGAAGTATGTAGTACTGAATTGTGGAGTTAAACTGTTTAACCGTTTTTCACCTATTCTCTGTTCAGGATTTTTTGGGCGGGGCTAAAACGGGGGATCGATGACGCAATGGAGCGTCCGAGCATGCATGCATGGCCCCTCCCCTATCACTAGAGCGCCTAGCATCAGGTGTCTGCTCAATCACAAGCTCAGGGTTGTAAGCCCTTGCACACGCTTTCAGGCTCTTAATCTGCCCAACTAAACAAATCTCACGCCAAATAACAAGCAAATGGTAACGCAGACGCAAATAGACGGAGGAGAATAACGCGATTGGAAGGGGATCACTGCGCATTATCGCGACGTGCTTCAGTGAGTGATGTTTAATTAACAAATTTCGAGACGAGCACAAGTAGATAATCCACCCGGCTGGTTCGCTATCAGCAATCTCAGTATCTACCTTATTAGCTCAAGAGAGAACCACTACAAATAGACAAAGCTGTCTGTGTTCACACTTGACTTCTTTGTTGAACTTGCTAGCATCTGTTTTAAATTATAATCCTATGGAGTAAACCGTGTTTTCAAAAAAAAGTCCTGAGCGCTTTTTTTAATGCCAGCGCCAGTGTCTTTTTCTGCAGCTCAGAGCGTCTTTTGAGGTTGAAAAAAGTTCAACTTTTCTGAAAAAACGTCCTGTCAAGCACCTTTTTCACAGCTAACCAATGACGGAGACCTGTCGTTTCCATAACAACATGAGAGGAACGTGATTGGTCGAGCAGGCTCAAGCTCGAAAAAATAAAATTGGAGAATCCCGTTGGAGCATAGTTTTGTATAAATGTAAGTTTAATTTTTAATTTCAATAAATTTTGATCGCATTTCTAGTGATAAATTAGTATTGCAGTTTTAACATGTGATTGGTTATAGCAAAGACGCTCTCGGTTTATAATTTAAAAAGACTTACGTTACGCTGCCTGTTAAGCCTGTCTCTCTAAGATGCCTCCATGCACAAATGCTATCTTTGAACATTGCCGGCTGCTATTTGTAACCACAACGCGCTCTGGGTTCGGGCTAATACCGGGCCCGCAGCCTTCTCCCTGGTCATGTGGAGAGTACTCCGAGTTCGGAAGAAACTGCCGGGCTCAGAGCCCTCTCCCCGGACAGCATGACAAATACGCATACCTTTTAACCTGCTCATGAATTATCTATTGATGAATATCGCGGTCATTGACTTGCGCGTGTTTGAATTCAAATTCTCCCATAAAACGTATTCACATAATTCACTGGGGACCCAGGTTTAGCGATTCGAGTGGGAGTGGCTTCAGCGCCAACAACGAACACGCCCCCAGCATTTGAGAGCAGAGAATCCTGCTTATTTTTTCAAGATTTTGATAACTTATTTTATTTACTTGGATTTTTTTTTCTCCATTCAAATTTGGCTGTGTGGTTAATAACACACTTTTCTGTTGTGTGACAAACTCAGAACACGTATTTCAATGTCACTTTACTCGGACTTTAAGTGTAGTCTGTTTAAAGCATCGTGTTAGCTTTTTACTTCTGCCGATTGTATTTCGGCTACAAAAGTAAGAAATGTTGCGTTAATTTGTAAAGATTATCTTTATAGACAAAACGTGTAAACATCATAAATCTTGTTAATCACGGAGCTTATTTTTTGCGACCTTCCAAAAGTCTATGGGAAAAATGCATAGGCTTTCGGTCGAGGGAACCAGCGTGGCACTTACTTCTGGGTTAGCCTACAAAAATACGTCATCTCTGATCCTCTCCATTAGCTCTTTTACTGCAACTCTTCAGCGCCTCACTGGGCTGATATCGAAACAGCGCCTCCTTTGCGGCTACTTGCCGCAACTGCAGTCTGAGTGAATACACACAGTGTTTTTTGTGAAGACACACAACATAATTTTGGCGAGAGACTGAGGTGGCATGAAATTTGACGGAGGCGGCCGCCTCCATAGCCGCGGGAAGTGGGGGTGGTGTGGGTGCTGCAGCACCCCCTGGCGTCGAGCAAAAGAAAAACTGAAACAGTGTGAAAGATAAATAAATAAAGGCAGAGACTATTTGCACCAGGTCCGCCCACCAATATGTAATTGGAATAAAGAATATGTAAGAACGACTTCATTTTGAACAATGACTCCAGTGGCGTAAGGTGTAAAGTCTGTATAGTGTGACACAGGAGGCCGGGGTTCTAATCAAACTCTCGCATTTGTTTTCAATAAAATTTTTATTCATAAAGTTTACGGTAAAGTAACATTATCTGCCACTATTTATAAGTATCAATAGCATCTATCTACTATTTGTTTAATCGTGTGACCGGTTTGCCCATGGTTTTTGTTTGGGTGGTTAACCTGCCGCCGCGCAGCTAATTTTCGTACAACAGATTGTGCTTTGGCTATAGGCATACATATAACATGCATTTATGTGTTTGTTTTTATGCTGTATCCTATAATCACACTGGGATCTTCTTTATTCTCGGCAGCAACTAAAAATTTTAATTTAGCAATTTTTAAAAACGGCAGTTGCTAATAAGTTGCTAAAAGCGACTAAATCCTTTGGCGGGGACTTTAGATGTCATCACGCATAAAAATCTCACAAAAAGTGCAACATAGACAGATCTCTAAAAACTAGAGATGCACCGATTGCAATTTTCTTTGCCGATTTCGGTTTCCGATTTTATTGTAAGTGAATAGGGATGTAACGATTCACTCAGCTCACGATGCGATGCGATTCACGATTCTGATCTCACGATGCGATTTATTCACGATTTACTCACGATTTATTTTGAAAAAATGAGTTGAAACAAATTAGAAATGAACAACTTCCCTTGCATTATTTCTTAAATGCTTCACGTTTCTTTGTATGATAAAATAATGTTTTATTTCAAATAACAAAACTAAACTGCAATTTTATAACAAATTAATAATAGAAAAAGTCTCTTTAATGTAAACAAACTAATACTGTCTGAGCTTTTCTTGGATTTTTTTGCATTTAAGAAATATCAGCATCCACGTTTAGATTTGCAGTGAAAATAGCGGCCCCTGCTGTTCAAAAAATGTATTGCGATTCAGTTCAAGCCTCAACCGATTTGAATCGTCGCTCATTATAACCGATTTTCAACCGGCTCACGGTGAATCGTTACATCCCTATAAGTGAAACCTGCTGATTCTGATTTTTGCCTCCGATTTTCTATCCACAAACTATAATTGACAGTATACTGTATATAAAACCATATTAACTTTTCTTCAATGCACTTTTTTTTTATTTTCATTACATAAATAATTGAACATTACAATTTCCCTAAATGCAGTTCTCCAAGATGCATTAAATTACAGAATCTTCTCTTTCCCAAACAACTCTTAAATTTAAGAACTCTGTGACTGAAAAGAAGTACAAATAATAAAATATAACTAAACATATCACTTAATTTACCTTTTTCATTTTTGTACTCATCTCACAAAAGTCTAAGATAACAATATAATACTTCAACTTTATTCTCGTCTGTTTCTGTTTATGAAACTAACATTGCTTTATTTCATTTTTTCTGAAATGTAAAATAAATTGTCTTTATCTTGTGTTTGTAGTATTAAAAGAAGTGGGTTGATTTTTGCTGCAACTTCAATAAAAAAGTTAAAAATCTTATGAGTGAATTCTACTCTAAAGATGTACAGTATATGTATTTGCAGTTTCTTGTGTTAGTAAAGAACTCAATCAGATATATATCACATATATTGGTTGATTTATTCATTTTTTTATATTTTGGTGCAATATATTTTTATATTTTATTTTTATATAACAAGTAGAAGTTGTGTTGAACTACAGTGCGCCTTTTTGTCTGTACAGTACATGATGCGTGTGCACGCACGTGCAGTCAGCGGATATAAGAGATGTATTTCAAAATGTGTAAGTATCATAAACCTTTGTTAATCACAGATCTTATTTTTTGCCATCTTCCAAAAGTCTTGTGGAAAAATGCATAGGCTTTCGATCGAGGGAACCAGTGCATCTCTGAGGTACACTATGACCTCATGTTCTGATCTCAGACGCACATCCTGCTTCATCTCATGTTAAAGGCGGGGTAGCCAATTTCCGAATTACGCTTTAGACAACTGAGTCGGGCCGAGTACCAAAACAACCTTGTAGCCATTCAGCAGTAAGGTGCACAGTGCACAGGACGGACATTAGCCGAGCCGAGCGCTGACGAAAGCGAAAGATGGGGGTAGGAGTGTGTTTGTTTTGGTGATTTGAACATCAACAACGGCTAAGAGAAACCGGACACCCCGCCTTTAAGTAAAGATATCTAATAATGACAGCATTGGTGAGATGACAGTCGCAATCGAATGTTTTTAATTCATATTGATACGTGAAACATTAGTCTTGTGCTGTTTGAACATTCACATTTTCATTAAACTGAGAACAGAAAAATATTCTGTTATGTAACATATTCCCAAAGAACCATTTCTCTAAATGTTACAGACATGTAAATGAGGATGTTTCTCTCAAAGAACACACAGCTTTGTAGATCTCATTTCAGACTAAAAATAGTAGCGTTCAACAAAGATAAAGCAGCCTCCACAACCTCCAAAATACCTCTGATATTCCTTCAGCTGCTGAGCAAATGTCACCAGCCGTCACTTCAAAGTGCAGAACAAGGCGACATTCCTCTTAAAGCGCACTACTGCATAAAACACTCGCTGTAGTCGGCTGAATATTAATTGTCTTCCCAAAGCACTTTATTTACCTGCCTGAGGTACATTAGGTGAATCAAAGCAGACTGGAATTGGTTGGGCTATGATGTGCAACAGGATTTGCATTTGTTCTAAATTTGGATGGTTCGCTTTCCACCAGAGGCTCAGCAGCCAGTTAACCTGAGGTATCTGAGAGGTAGACTGCAGCTGAGCTAGCCTCTGATCTTGCCAGGTCAAAGACTAAGCTAGAGTTGAGCGGTGAGAGAGGGGCAGTGGTGTCACAGAACGCCTGAGTACATGTCACTTTGCGTCAGCATTTGTTACTGCGGGAGGCCCCTTTCCTTTTGTTCTCCAGCCGAATGAAGTTCACAGGATCGTGTAGTTCCCATTCCACTCTCTTTACTGTACCCCTTCACGCCCCGTCTGCATGACAACAGGCCTTCCAATGAGGTAACAGTGGTGACAGTCAGCTGTGTTTAGTGATAAACTGAGTATTTATTTCGACAATAAAACGGATATATCATATGAAGACACCACATTCCAGTCACATGAAATAACTGGGCTTGATTAGATCACATTCTTTTTTCCAATAAAAAATAGATCCCTTGTTTAGTGTCACATGGTTCAAGTCCACATGAATGCCAATCGAAACCTTTGTTTTGTGACACAGTTTCAGGCAGTGGGAGAGAATGAATACTTAATTAATCAGGACATAGCTTTTTGGCTACTGTGCTGGAACAAAGACACAAAACAGTCACAATACAACAGCACAAATAACTCCTAAGTGCCCCAATGAACTTATAAACACACTAGATAAGGAGACTTTTTATTTTTATGCTGCACCTGATTCATATTTATAGCTTTTTTATTTTACATTTTGTAATATATATGTACAGGGCAGATACTGATATGTTGCATATACATGCAGGTGTGGAAAGAATTACGAGACCATATCAAAATTATTTTCAGTTTTTTTGTTTTGTTATTTAAGTGTTAAAAAAAAAGTCTTCTATGTTTCTATTTGCCTTTATTTGCAGAAAATGAAAACTGGAGAAACAGGTCAAAATAACAGAAAAGATGCTCTGGATTTGTTTCAGATCTCAAATACTGCAAAGAAAACAAGTTTATATTCACTTTTAAGCAATACAACAGTAATATTTGTACATGTATTCAGGAAAAATTCAAAATATATTTTTATGTGATAACCTGGATTTTTTCATAGTTTTCATGTGTCTTGTCATGCTGTCAGACTTTCACATTGCTGTTGGATGACTTTGTCACTCCTGAGACTTGATTTTATTGAAATTCAACAGACTCTTGATTGGAATGACCACAATACATCTAGAAATGCTGATTAAATGAAAATTTGGAATGGTCTCATTTTTTCTGTGGTTTTACCTCTTTACCTCTATTTTATTTTATTTTATTTTTTCGTTTCTGGTTGTTCTTTTATGTTATGATGTTACGCTAAAGACAGTAAAGTACTTCATCTACTCAAAGTACCCTCCGTACTCAATGCATAAAACAATACATTTTCTTAACGTTTAAATCTTAATCAGTGTTAGGAAATTAGTAGAATATAAATACTAAAATATATAACACTTTTTAAATGTAGGCTTAAATAAACAGGATCATTTGACCTGAATCATTAATTGCTTTTCCGGTGGCACAACTGAGGGAGCACAGCACTTTCAACACCAAGGTCATGAGTTCCCAGGGGATGTAAAATGTACTTGTAACGAGGAAGACGGGACGAGAGCCGTGAGGGAACGGTGCGAGGCCGGTGACGCGAGTGATAATGAGTGTCAGCTGCGCGTTGCACCGGTCTTGCATCTCTCACGGAGGAGCGGAAGCATAAAAGGATGAGTGCCAGGAGTGAAGGACGAGAGAGGACCATGCCTGGACATTGTGTTAAGTTTTATTTATTTTTGTGTGGCCGGCAGTTGACCGTGAGGTACTTTTACGTAAATGTAAAAGTAACAAAACGTATCCATTGCAGGTACTAAGTTATTTTTACAGGGGTGAGAACAGGTTACTGTTGGAGGAGCCTTTGCTATTTATAGCAGCTGTCAACAGCAGGCACAGGCCACCCGGCCTACTAATTGGTTGCATTTGCAGGTAACTTGGAGCTATACATCTCTCCCCATCCCAGCATTGACTGCCCCATGATAAGGGATTACTTTTCAACCCTACGGCGCGAGGAGCCATTTCAACAACTGCTTGTCACAGAAACCTGAGATAAGAATATCTAAAACAGCTCGCAAACATTTGCATGAATGGAAATGAAGTTCTTATCTCTCTCTACAAGCTTTAATTCAGCTCACCAAATTGTTTTCAACCGAACAGAGGATCTGAAATTCACTATGAGGCAGCGTCAACGAAAATCTGTAAATCGTGTCGCGCTCAGTTCCAGAATTAGCCGCTCGCTCCTTTCAGCACAGATGGCGTCATCCCCGCTTACTGCAAATGCCTGGCATTCTGCTGCAAGCAGACTGACCTCTTCCTTAATCCTAATTAGGAATGTAATTTCTGCCAGAGCCTTCTTCAAGATCAGTGGCAGTACAAGCTTGCGCTGTGAAGCAGAGAGAAACCTTCTCTTCTCTTTAACTCGTGATATTAAACTACATGAAGCAGCACCAGGATTTCTGATGACGTCGTTACAGGACGGATTAAAGCGTAAAATGCATGCAAGCGTCATTGCTCTTGGCTGTGTTTCTCTATATAATGGGCTGTGATAAAAACATACAATAAGAGTATTGAGCTAAATCCCTGAACAGGCTTAAAATAGAGTGATCTGAAGATCTAAAGGATATTAATTCACATTTCCACCCTCTGCATTCACAAACACTCATATGCATACACAAAAATGGCATAATAAATTCGCACTTATTTCTATATAACAATGGTTCTGTTGGATGATAATCTGTTGTTTTATACTTGAAAAAGTCCCAGTGTTGGCAACATCATCTATTGTTAAATGCAGGAATTGTGTAACAAAGCAGCGAGGTATGGCCTCTGTCTGACAGCTGAATAATGCCACCCTACTGATGTTGGAGACTTTGATTTAGCAGGGATATTCTCATAATCCTCATCACTTCCTGCTTAAAAGGAATGCCCCATAATGCAGTGGGGTAGGTGAAAAGAGCACATTGGGGGGGAATTGTTACATTTCATGAATTATATCAAACTCACTCTCTCTTCATATATGAAAAATAAAAACTTTTACTCATATTTAATATCAATATTTATGTGTTTGCGCAGATTTTTTAAAGAAGGATGATTCTGATGAAATATTTGATATTTTCCTCCCAACCACCAGAAAAACGTTTACACAAAAATGTTTTCTAGTTTTAGGAAAAAGTACGAAGCAAATCAAAGTACGAAAGGAGAGAAGCTGTCAGTCTATTCTCTGCTATAGAATTATTGCCTTCACCGAGCAATGAGCACATCAGCAGCAGGAAGCTCATAAACTGTATAATAGACCCGGCAGCAGCATTCACTCCTCTCTTCAAGATACAATCAGAGCTAAAACAGCAGGCCAAGCACAAACCCCAGAACTCACATTGTCTATTGTGTTGCACCGGCCCCCCATTGCATCTCTGGTTAATTGTCTTTTGTTTGTGCTCCTGTATGAAAGCCATTATGTGTACTAGCAACACGCAGCTCTGAGCAGCTGGATCAGCTGAATCTAATGTAGCTGGGGCTCTAAAACTTTACTTCTGTCAAATCCATCCTTCACATTATTTTGCACTTAAAATGAAATCAATAAAACATACCTATTATTAATATGAACAATTATAGATTAACTTCTCTACATATACAATACTTTCAGGATGGAATTACAATTAATTAGATAAGGAAGTATTTAGTAATGTTGATGCATGCAAATTATTTATATTGATTATTATTTATTATCTGACAGCATATTGTTAATTGATGTGTAAGGGTATATATATATATATATATATATATATAAAGAATAAAAACAGTATATATACAGTATAGAAAAATATAGAAAAAAACTAACAACGAAGATAAATATCTCTTATAAATATTATTAATATAAAATATTATTAACAGTTTGTTATCTACATTTTTGCTGTCACACCATAGGACACATGTACGGTATGTCAACTACCCATATACAGTATATAATCAATTCTTGGTTTGTGGTTTAGAGTTCCACTCTCTCCTTTCATTTGCAAATGCAGTCCGCATTCACTTCTGCCTTTACAACAACACCATAAAACATGCCTTTCCTCTCCTTTAAAACCAGTGATCAAGTCTGCTATTAAATCACGACTGCAAACCCAACACACTGTTGCAAATATAACCTTCTGCATGACCATAGTTTCTGCATGACTTTTCTTTTGCCGAACACAAAGACCGTAGCTGCTGATCTAAAACATGCACACTGAATTGGTTGTGTGACGTCTTCCGGACTTTTCTATCCCAAAACGTAAACAAAAGAGGGTCTACACACAGGATGATACATAGTGTGTTTATCAGACTGGCTTGTTCGGGGAAGCTTTCTGAACCTGTTTTCATTAACCCTGATTTATTGTTAGGGCTGTGCAATTAATCGAAAATAATTGTAATCGTCAATTTTCAACAATTACAAAAACAAAATAATCGACATAAAACGATTATTGTGCCGTATTCCATTTTGCAAGGATCATCTCTTTTCTTGTGGTATAAATCCAGACTTGTAATTTTCAGTTGAATTCACAGTTTAAAAACCAAGTTTTTTTATTTTTCTATGTTGTTTTAAAACTTAGTGAGTAATCATGTTAAATAATCGGGATCTCAATATTGGCCAAAATAACCGTGATTATGATTTTTGTCATAATCGAGCAGCCCTATTTATTGTTACTTTGATGTCAGATTAATGCGAGCATCGTCACAGCAGATCCAAAGAGGTATCACAGAGCAGCCAGACAGGAGGGTCACTAATAATGTGAGACAGATGACAGGTGAGTCTGTGTTTGGACAGACACTGCAGGTGAGAGGTCGTCTTCATTCCAGGCTTTCGCCAGGGAAAGCTACTTTGGCTCAGCCGGATCAACTTACTACAACTGTTGCGACTTTCCCTGATTGTTGGTTAAGGAAAGTTCTGTATGCAAAGTTAATATATTAGAGATGCAGCGATACTAAATTTCTCCACGAGAAACCGGTATACGATAGCCGAATATTCAGAGTTATATCTGCTAATATGGATATCTATTCTGAAGAATAAATATTCTTAGAATATTTATTCTTAAAAAGAAGAATATTCTTCTTAAAATATTTCTTAACTTTCTGACTGTTATTATTCATTCATATTAGGGCTGTCACAATTATTAAATAATCGTCTCATCGCGATTGTTTGACCTCATCACGATGGTTTCAGATCATCGCAATTATTGCACATCTCTATAGAAGACACTAGGGGAGCTGTAGTGCATCTGCATATTGCATATTTTATTGTATATATATTATATTGTAACTAAAGCATGGTAATACTTGTAAAATGTACCACCACAACACAATCACTTTAAAAAAAAACTAAAGCATATACCATAAAAATAACCTGCAGTACAATTTAATATTATTTCAGTGTGAAAACCAGTCTACCAAAATCTCATTAACATAGAAGTAAACTTTTATTGTAGTCTTGCAAATGAGAAAAAAACAGATTAGAATCTTTTCTATGACTGATAGCATTTTAATGGTGGCTTCAATTCACTCCTCATCAATTTACTTAATTTACAAGTATTTGGTGGTTGTATTATTGACAGGTAAAAACCTAAACCTTAAGTATGATGACCCAATGTTTTCCTATGTATTTCCAAGAAAAAGAACATAGTCTTTATATTCAGAACAATATGGTCGTTTCAAAGATGAATAAAAAATGTATGAGAATTAAAAGTCAAAGCTCTAAAACAGACAATTAATCTTATAATCGCAATGATTTAATAGACAATTAATCGTCAGCCAAATTTCATAATCGTGGCAGCCCTAATTCATATAATGACTATTAATATTGAATTTGAACATTTTCTATACACAGAGCACAAATTCATTGCATTTTATAAAATCAACAAAGCTGTCTACACAGTCAGGACTGGTTGTTACTTAAACACAGCTGATTCACAAGTGCATATATGCACACAACAGACATATCTGTAAATGGTTACCATGCCCAACCGCTGCTATAAAAGCATGTCGTAAATAGACTGCAATGGGAGTAGACGTAAATAGAATTTTACTTTCAACTCACTTCTACTTTTAAACATGACAGCCATAACTGTAATAATAAAAATTTTCTTTAATTGCGAGGTCCTATTAAGAGTTTCGCTGTAAGAGTTTAAATTCAGTGTATTTTTATCAGCTTTATCATCTTCTACCAACTACCAAAACACTACTGGTATAAACCTTTTTACTTTCATCTTAGCTTTACTTTTATTTTACTATCACACACTGACATCTGTGCATAAATCTCTAAATAAATAAAACATACTTTAACTAAAAAAAGCCACAAGAATTTAAACAGAGTGAATTAGGCTGAACCAACAAATGTTCACAAAGACATGCTTAAGATTCAAATAGTTTGCATACGCAGTCTAAGTGGTCAGCGAGGGAATGTTCTGTGAAACAGGTGGAGTGAGCGTGGGGGTTTCACAGCACGGGAAACTCACCATCTGAGCAGCAGGCAAGCAGTGACCTCCCCACAGAAAGCTCCTGGTCAGGAGGATTCCCTCTTGTTTGGGAAGCACTTTGCTCCTGCTCACTGGGCGAAAATGTGGAGCATTTGATGCCCATCCGCTGCCTGGACATCTAAAACAAATGTGGACATTCCGGGAGCGTGGGAGGACGCAGAGGACTGACATCTTACTGCAACTTTGGGAAAGCGCATCACTCAACGGCAAAGTGTGGGCGTGTGCTTCATATTTTCAACAGTTTTCTTGTTTTGCATACTTGCCTCTTCAAGTGTTAACACTTGAAAAAACAAAGGCAGTGTATTTCAAAGAAGAGATTCTCTCGTTTTGCCACTGATGCAACATTAAAACTTGAAAAGATCTCTAGCATCTTTCGTGATTTATAAGCAGTGACATTTAACACAGCTTTGGTGCGTCTTCAAGGCCCATGAGGCCATATTATAGACACATCTGATGTTTGCATGTTCATTAAAAAACAGTGAACCGCTTATTTCTGAAGCTTGAGATGTATTAAAATAAAGTAAAACTATATTAATTCCCATTCAGTGAGGAGCCAGGCTCAGCCCTTGTCAAAGAGAAATTCAAGTCTTCACAGAAAGGCAAAAAAAAAAAACTTTACTCAATCTTTGCAGTTTGGATTTCAAGGACTCATAAGCACTGCATACATCACGCATTAGGGTGATCAAGATGTTTGCTTCTGCAGAATTTTAGTGTCCTGACTTAATGCATGGCGCTTATCTGCCCTAAGCTGCCCAGAGAGACTACAATGTAAACTGTCTAATGAGGGTAGTTTTACGAGGGGAATAGTATTTCCTCAACTGCTGAAAATATCTGTCAACTCTATTGCCATCATTAAAATCTCCAATTTGGGTTGCAGTAGATGTAATTAACCCCACCTATGATAAATGTAACACATGTGATGTCTACTTTTGACAACTGTGCTCTCTTCCTAAATGTGGTCAGAAAGAAAAATGCATTAGAAAAATGCACCTCAGCTAGGGATGTAACGATTCACCGTGAGCCGGTTGAAAGTCGATTATAATGTGTGACGATTCAAATCGGTTGAGGTGTGAACTGAATCGTGATACATTTTTTGAACAGCAGGGGCCGCCATGTTCACTGCAAACCTACACGTGGACATGCTGATATTTCTTAAATGCAAAAAATCCAAGAAAAGCACAGACAGTATTAGTTTGTTTATATTAAAGAGACTTTTTCTATTATTAATTTGTTATAAAATTGCAGTTTAGTTTTGTTATTTAAAATAAAAGATAATTTTATTATACAAAGAAACGTGAAGCATATAATGCAAGGGAAGTTGTTCATTTCTAATTTGTTTCAACTCATTTTGTAAAAATAAATCGTGAGTAAATCGTGAATAAATCGCATCGTGAGATCAGAATCGTGAATCGCATCGCATCGTGAGCTGAGTGAATCGTTACATCCCTAACCTCAGCACTGCCCCTTCATAAAAAAGATCCTGACAATTTGTGCTTGAGACATGGGATGAATTAACCTGCCATAGACGTGCCATTTCCATTGCAAAGATGGCTTTCAATTGAAGCAAATATCCATAAGACATAAGAGAGGTGATGTAGATTTGTGCTGAGAAAAAAAATAAAGCAGAATGCCTGCACACTTCTGCATGCATGAATGACTGGCCTTTAAGTCAATTTTTACAACATGAGACATCACACATGCACTTGCTACAGAAAAAGCTGAACATCACACACTAAACAATACTTGAGGATCATGCACCATAACTGTGAAGTCATTCAGAATACAAACTTGTGCAGAAATACTTTTTGAATTCAGATCTGGGTTGTGAAGTGAAGCATCAAACACTGCAAGGTTTAGTCTTGCGTCTGCTTACAATATCAATATCCTGTGACTAAAATACAATTGAAATACTGTAAAATAGAATTGTAAACAACTTTATACACAACATTTTCTGTAAAATCTGTCCTTTCTAAATGCCCAACATCTGCGGACCTGCTCCGACTCACACCAGCTGGTGCCAAATGGAGTCTTCCTTCATCTCTGGGTAACTTTTCTTTTTGAGGAGCACAATGAAAGACAACTTTTAAGAGTCCCAGCTGAAAGGCATTATTTGCTTGTGTGCCAGTGCACTTTATTTATGATATAAATTATTTGTTGTCTCCATTCTTCCCCTACTGTTTCATGTTTTTAATATTTCAAGAACCTACACATCAGTGTTCTCTTTGTTCTTGAATCCAAAAAACAACAACATGAGCAAGCAGTCATTTCTGAGGTATCACACAACACATACTCACTCTCAGGTCTCCAACAATGCAAAACTTGAAAAATCCTGAAAAGCAATGGAATCACTGCTGCTTTTTAAGTATTTGTCAGAATGTTTATAGACAACAAATCCACCTCTTTATAAAATTTTTTTTTGTTCTTTCATCTCGTGCTCATTTAGCACAACTTGAATCGAATTTAGATGGATCTCTATGAGGATTATATTATGGGGATTTGCATATCTCTCTGTCCCTTTAGAAAACAACTTATGCAAATGCCAATGCAATTCAATAATTTAAGAAGACACAAATTATGATAGGGCAGAATGAAAATATGGCTGCGGCTAATCATTTCCACAGTTTATGAGAACATCCCCCAGGGAAAGCACACTGCCAGAGATTTTATAATGAAGAGGTCAAACAAAGCAGATGCTAATGTATTGCAATAGGGCTAGTAAATCAACATGCCTTTTCAGTGTATATTTTACATTAAAGCAATTCCTCAGAGGAATATTTAAATAAGATTTTAATCCAAAAGATGCTTGAGAAATTCAATGAATGCTATTCTGGAATATAAATATGTATTTATTTTATTTATGTGTTAATAAATCTTGCAAATAAATATGGAAAACATCCTAAATGTTCTTTAAGTTACATATTGTTGCACAATTCTGCATTGCTCTGATGTACCAGTGTATGACAATAACAGTGGAATCCTTTACACATCACTTATTTACAATAAGATGTTTTAATTACATCCAACGGTCTGGCATAGTTTTTGTATCTCTGCACATTATGAGGATGTCTTAAGTCTTAAATCTACTTAAAGGCTACTGTCTGATTAGTTTCCTGCAGGAAACATCTCATGCACCATATCTTAGTGACTCCTTTTAAGGTCATCTCTGTAAACGCCATTACGCTGCTGAGATGTAAACACGGCGCCTGTGTCGCCTGCTAGGAGGCAAATCTCAGAGATAACTTTGCCGCCTTGAGACATCCTCAACAATCTATACAATCATCAGGAAAAAGAAGATTAGCTTTATTGCTAAGATTGTGACTGCAGAAACATGAATGCGGTTTTCTATTAAATATAAGTTAAAGCTTATAAAAGAGACATAAAATTATAAATGGCTTCGTCGATAAACTACGACAACAATTAGCCAAACAAATCTTTTTTTCTTTATTAAATATTCATAAGCTTATTTAGACATCCCAGGGCCACCGGGTAGAAAGATCTCTGCCAATGTCTGGCAGTATGACAACTATTCAAAGCTTGTTCATGGCATGAATTTGCACCAGCAGCTGTACTCAACGCATACTATTACAAAAGTTCACTTAAGTTTAAAAGCCACTGGATAAATCAAACCTTACACATATTTAAGCTCTGAGTGTTTCAGGCAACTTGCTCTTTCTCTCAGATTGCCCTGAGTTGAAAGCTGGTAAACTAAAGTTTTAATGTCGAATAGAACATTGAACATCAATAGATTTCTCAACAGAGAGTCATACTGAGTTTTAGTTTTAAGTTCAAACTCTATCCTGTTCACTTCGCAAATACGTGTGAGAAGCTCCATGAGGCCCTAACGCTGGTCTGCCAGATGGTCTGGGTACAATCTGTCAGTGCAATCTGACCAGTCGGCTAAATGCACACAACAAATCTGGTGCTAATGTGGATTTTAACCCCGAGAGGAGTTACATTGCACTAAAGAGCCAAATTTGATTCTTGAGTTGCTCTGTTAATGTTAACTTAATCTATCAACTAATAATCATTCATGACTTAGCGAAAAATAACACTCAATATGAAATCATTCAGGTTGCAGGGTTTTTCCTGCATAGAGAAATTGGAGGCAGCCGTCTCCGTCAAATGTCGTGCCGCCTCAGACTCTCGCCAAAATTATGTCGGGTGTCTTCACAAGAAATGCTGCGTGCATTTAACAGACTGTCATTTGTAACTGCAGTTGCGGCATTATGCCACAGTGAAGGCGCTGTTTCGTTATCAGCACACTGAGGTGCTAAAAAGAGTTGCAGAACAAGAGCTAGCTGTGTTTCACGGCTGTTCATTTTGCATACAAGTACGTTTCATTTCTTGAAATTTATTAAATTAACATGACGTACATCACTGTAATGTCTTTAGCTGTGCAGTTGGACCGTTGAATCAATAATTGTAATTTTCATCTAATTTTATTAGAACTTTTAATGTCACGGTAGGCCTACGTGTGTGTGTGTACAAGATCAGGATGGCACCACCTCCGCCTCATTTTGAGCCAGGAAAAACCCTGAGGTTGTTGAGACTATTTTAAGCATGGTATTTTACACCATTACTCTTTAAAATATATAGGCTCAAAGGCCCTAACTATGAAAAGTGTCAAAAGTAATACTTTTAGGAGTTATAATTTTTCTCTTTTATGATCAACAGCTACTGTATGTGAAACCAATAAAAATTGGTTTGTGTCAGGCGAGTAGATATTTTCATTTGATTGACTGTCTTGCTGTCTACAAGACTTGCTAGAGTCGTAAACATGACAAGGCATAATTCAATTGCACCTTTAGTCAGATTATAAATCAAAGTGGATGAGCTGTTTGTTGATGAAGCTTCATATTGTGGATTTTAACTTCTTATGCAGATAGACATAACCCTGTAAGTACCATTAATGCATCATAACTCAGCACTTTTTAGCCCCAATCCCCAATCTAGCCCCAAACTGAAGGTTTGCAGTCACAAAATTTATTTGGAGGTGTCGTTTTTTCACCCCTCTGCAGTCATCTGCTCTTTATAGCAGGCAGTTTAGAACTTGATATGTGCTGTGAGAGATTCAAATTATCAGGTGAATCATGTGAGCTAGCCTGTTCTGACTCTCAACATTTGTACTTGTGATATGGAACATTAAAAACAAGGTGGGAATCCGGCAGATGTTTCAGCTTGAAGAAATGAACTGATATTACCCATCAATTCCCTCTGCAAAGACATCATATGCTCGCTTATCTTACACAACACTTATCTGTAGTAGTATACAGTAAATGCAATGCTTGTTTAAATGAATTAGGGATGCACCGATATGTAAATTTTGGTCGATAACCGATAATTCTTGAACATTGGAAGCCGATAACCTTTATATTGGACGATATACAGTAGCTAAATATTAATATTCTTTAACTTTTAAACTTGGTATAATGTTTATTTAATAAACAAATTAAAGATGTCCTTCCAGAGCAACCCAGAAAGGTGTTCTCAATAGCCACAAGTCTAACAGGTCTCAAGACATAAAGCATTCAGACAGCAGTCTGATTCAAACAATATGCTTTTATTCCTATAATTTACACATTCATAAATATCACATACATCAACAATGTTTTGCTAATAGCAGTAAGTGAATGATCATGACAGAAAGAATGTACTGGATTTTAACTGTGAGCAGCGTGCAGCTGAAGTGGTTCAACCAGAAGAAATGATTAATAATTTATCGGCTATAATATATTGGCATACATTTTATTATCGGCCATTACCGATAACATTTAAAATGACCATTTATTGGCGATATAGATATGGCCAATAATGTATCGTGCATCCCTAAAATGAATATCATGTCTGTTCTATTAAAATGATCTCCGAAATGTCAGCTGTATCTCTGAGCTTATAAACAGGGTACACTGGCATAGCTTGTTTCCATAGAGAGTACAGCAGTTTGATTTCAGCGGCTGTCAGATGATGTCGCATGTTTCTATTTTAGGCAATAATAATTGCCTTTGTGACAAAATTAATCTCAGGCAATTATATGAATTTGGTACATGAAACTTGTTCATTTGCAAAGGAACACTGAAGGAAAAAACAGACAATATTTCCATCTCTAAAACTGGCTAATAAGTAATTATTGCATGAAGCGGACAGTGTCCAACTGTTTCACTGAGGCCAGGCGCTCTATTGACCTACTGTTCTATGTAACCAGCAAATTTGCACAAGCACGTTCTTCCCATTGGGACCATTTTACCAGATTAAAATCACTAACAGGAAATTTACACAAACATGGGGATGATAGGGTATTCAAAAATTACCACCCAGACCCGGAATAAACAAAGAATAACCATATTTTATGTAAGCAAATAGGCACATTCGTTTAGATAGTGATGTTGACCACTGTTTATGTTTTATAATAAATTCTGGAACAATGTTCGAAATTTACAACATTTCCAACAAAAGTGAAAAAGAAAACACAAAGACTGAAACTATTAAATCACCGTCCATAAAATAAAAGTGGGGCGTGTTTTAATCCTGCACTTTTGCACGGGCACCAATATATCCAGACCAGCAGTCAGGCACTATTTTGATCAATGCTCGATCGTATTGACATTTAAGGAATGCACATGCTTGCCATTCCTGAACTATGAATCTGCTGGGTCTAAGCTTTCCCCTCCGCATCTGTCACTGCTTAGCATAAGATAAAAATGAATGAAACCAGGATAAACATAAAAACAAGCACCTCTCATGTTTCTTTTGGAGAATTCGGGGGGATTTCCATTTCATCAGAAATTCAAAATACATAGTCTTTGAATATCAACTGATTTTTGACACCTCTGTATAACCTTCACCACTGTTTCCAATACTACACAAAATAAAACACAAAAAAGTGAGTTCAGTCTGTCCTGAGTTCTACTGTGGGCAAGTAGTTCACATTTGTTCTTAATGCTGAAAATCTGCGATGAGCTGAATGGGACATATATTTAAGCCTATGTGAGGGTGGTCCCCATTCACTTGCACCCACAGCCGCTCAGCTGTTTCTAAATGTTACTGCGGGTTGCTCTGCATGGGCGGCCGAACATGTGCAACTCTCCTGTTGCTTAAAGACTCAGCATGTTTTGTCGCACAGCCTGTGTTGTGGTACCTGGATTATGCTGGGACCCCCTGTCTGGAATTTTTCCCATCACTGTACCGTAACTGCCTTTACTCTAGGAAAACAAGATACTGATACCTTCCGGCTAAAGCAAGTTTTCAGCAAAAATAAGCATGTAACATTGTGTGGAAGGGTAACACAACAGCCCTAGAGAAGAGCACAGGGAACAGCTATCTTTCCATATATATTTCTCTCTGTCACTTATGCACACATCAAAAATGTCAACCAGTAACTGATTTGCCCAGCAGGTCCAGCACGCTTTTCAAGAACCCCGAGAAAACCATTTCCAGCAAAGGGTTGGAGAGAGAAAACATACTGCCTTCTAGGCAAGGATGTAACCCAAGATTCAGTGGACCAAATGTAAAAATCAAAGAAGCTGACCTTAAAAAGCCTAGATAGATCCACCACATTTTAAATATTATAAATATATTATAGTACCCCATGCCCTGCTTATAGGGACCAGGACCAACTATCACTATTTCTACTATCCACTACATTTACGTTTTGATCACATCCAAAATTTAACCTACATTATCACACACTTTTTAGTATATTTTCATAGGCAACATAAGGAGAATACTATCTAAAAACACATTTCTTCAAAGTCTTAAGCCATTGGTTCTATTACACTAGGCAAAAATGGAAAGCTAACACTTGTTCAAGTATTTCATCTTAAATATGAGGTGTGATCTCAACCTTTGTACTATTCTGAATCAGTTCCATCCTATCCAGTAAAGCATAGCTTGGCACCAAAAGTGCTGGCAAAAGACACCAGAAACTTTCCACTGCACAATTACACTCCCCAGAGACTAGACATTGCTTTTAAACATATAAGGTATAACAAACTTGAGTAACGGCTTTTGGCACATGCCTTTACCTGCTCCATTCATTAGGTGATGTAAAACATACATCTGACTCTCTGATGCGCTTTAATGACAAACTTTAAACCCAAATGAGATCATATGAACCTTACATAAATGTGCTTCAATAGTAATACTGAACTAACATAATGATGCTATGATGCTACATAATGATATGTATTTCTTAAACTGACTTGATTTGCTGACTAATATGCAATCAATCGTATTAGTATATAAAATGTGTAACATAGGCACAATTTAAAGTGTTACCTCTTTTTTATGAGGAACTAGATATGATTTGGTAAATCAAATGTTTTATTTATAAAATAAATAATTGAATATGCAAAATTAACGTGATGTTTAAGCATAAACATAAAAAACAAACAAACAAAAATTTAGTATAAAACTTAAAAAAGGTATTTAGAAAATGGGGAGACAAAAAGTAATCCCTCAAAAGAAACCGAGAGCATGAGAAAATGTAAATGTTAGGATTTTCAAAACACATTTATCAGCAGATATAATGTCTTCTCTATCAGTGCAATTAAGATCATCTGCACTCTTGAAAAGTGGTGATAAGCAGATCTACAGACGTCTAGCCTACGTGACTTCAGACCACTACAACTACAAGCTAACCTTTACAAAAGGTCACACTTTATCAAACAAAAGACTAAGAAAAAAAATCATTTGAACTATTTCAAACATTTATAAGCCTCAAAATCTGCTTTTATTTTACTGGAGCCTTATTGGTATAAATTATAAATAATTATTATAAGTGTATTATATAAATCATTATTATACATTGTCATAAAGTCTAAACTACTGGTTATTTTCTGTGAAAGTTATGAAGAGAGACTTCACAATCACATTCAGTTCAACTGTAGATTCAGTTTTAATGTAATTCAGCTAACTTATCTGTCTAGACTGGAGTCTTTGATTCAATTACTACCGACTGTTCGAATAAACCAAGACAAAAATATGCTCATATATACTCCATTGTTTTCCATTATATAGAGCAGCTGTAGTATTAAAACAGAGTGTTGTTAAATGTTAAAGTCGATATTAATGTTTTATAAAGCAAAGCCTGTTGGCGCCCCTGTCGCGCGCTCCCGTGAACACTTTATAGAGAAAACCGTTATCTCACAATAAACATGCCGCTACAACTCGACTAGTCTCTCAATGTAAAACCCGACGAAATAACGCTCGTTTTTAAAACAAGCAGAATGCAGAATACACCACAACCACTTCAAACTCACACTCGTCATTTGTTTAATACCATTTCAAAAACTTTTTAAGCGGGGACAATGGACTGAAGCAGATTAGTTGTGAATAAAAACCTCTCACGATACCAGGTGGGCTTTATGGAAATATAACAGCCTCTTTATCAAAGGCGAATCATATATTCCTCAAAAACAACAAGCACAACAAGCATAAAAACCTGTAGAATGAGAGAATAAAGCAGTCGTGCGGATTTATTCGTGTTAAGTTAGTTCAAGTAGAGCTGGATGCGAGACTCCAGACAGTGATGAAGCAACTAAAAGCCACAAAGCACAACACAACCGACCAAAAATTTTACTTTTATCTCAGTTAGGCTTCGCCATTCACATTTAACAATCTGAAAACAGCTAACGGGTTAACGTTAGCCCAATAGTTTAGTGAGCTTAAAGAGACGACCGCTCTGAAACAGGACGCTCAGTGTGCTCGCTAGCGAAAAGACGATTGAAAAACTTTTATAAATGATTTACCGCGATTTATCACGCTGGCCTCTTCTACAAAGATAGTATAAAAGTATGAGAATATTTACTTACATTGCATGGACAGGAGGAGGAGAACGCAAGCCAGTGGTGTTAACGCCATCTTGGAGCCGATGAAATGTTCAGTTTAGCTGTACATGCGCAAAGTAAAGAGCTTTAGCAGAGGATGGAGTGTGTGAGTGAATGAGGCACGTCGAGCTCGTGCGTGAAGTTCCCATGGCTACAAAGAGCATCGTCTTTAGGTATATATACATAAACCTTGTTTTTAAATAGTTTTTTAGTGGTTGTTCAACATTTATCCATTCACTTAAATTATATTTATTTATTTAAAGCTACATTAATAAATATAGGCCTATCACGTATTAAAATGTTTTAATTATAATAATAGTATTACAATTACCGTGTTTTGGGGGGAAGTTATTACCATTTCAAGTCTACTACAAATATCATAATTAAACTGTAGTTACTTCAGTGATATAAATGGTAAACTGTGGTTACTGTAATAAAACCATTGTTATGTTTCATAAAGGGGAACATTAGCTTTAAAAGTGATCCTTATACATTATTTTAGCAAATCAGTGCTGCTTTCAATAATTTCAAATGTGACCCACTAGGGTACAAAAATTAATTACTTCAACATAATATGCAGTCGAATAAAAACACAGGCCCACATAATTTCTGTTTAAAGCAAGCAATAATAGAGCTAACCAGCTGGTTGAGAATTTGCTATCTGCAATTCTGCGTAGTATTATGCCATGCTTTATTCAAGGAACATTTAAGTCATGGTCTTGCATCTTGAAATCACAGATATAAAAGTTCAATATAGATTTTAGGATTTCACTCTGCATAACCCTACCATTTGAGGTGATGCAACCGCAACCTGTTTATATGAGTTTGTCTAAAAGCAAGGTCAGAGAGATTGTGCGTGTGAGACTATTTCAGTACAAAGACAATTCCAGCGTCTGACAAGAGATAAGAGTAAATCCAGAAGGCTCAAGGCACGTCATGTTTTTCCCATTTCAGAAATTATCGACAGCAAGGGCATATAGAGCAATAGTCACTCCGCGTTGCCGGCTAATACCAGTACTTGAACACAGAGCTTAATCCATCTGTAATCAGTGCTCTGATTGTATGTCGTTCAGTATGTCATGGGAGGAGCCACACAACGAGAGGTGATGGATATCAAGTCAGTATATTTAGATCTAGAATGTAGAATGGAGTCTAGAATGGAGCGTACACCAGTCAAGGCCAGCCACGGCGAATGTCACTAACAATAGTGACTTTAGTAAAAAATATAACGATAAAAAGTAATTAAATACAAATCTGAGTAAATAGACATTTACCAGACAACTCAATAATGAAACATGCTCAGCATATGAAACATATACTGTGCAGTATCATCTGAATAATTAAAAAATACCCATAGCAAATACATTACTACACTAAAAATTGTAAATGTTACATGTGATTTCTTTGCATGCCACAAACAAACAAAAAAATAATAGTAAAGTGTGTCCATTGAGAGAGAAGAGCCAGACAGTGTTGTGTAAGGTGGACTGTGTGTGGTGAGCTCAGGGGACATGAATGAATCCCCCTGGCTTTTGTGTGAGCATTCAAGCAGACATCCTAACATCTTCACACACTCACAGCAACCTCTGGCCACTGAAAACAGGAGAGCTGGGAAAGTGTGAAGATGTACATGATGTTTCCTGATGCCATGGGGATATGATTTATTACAATAAAATATATAGAGCAAAATAGATTTTAAAGTTTACTGAATGTGAGATTAATTGTAGAGAAATCCTGGGCTGGCACAATTATGCCTTCATTTCTGTTGGGTTGATTAATAAATTCTTTCCATGTTTACAAAGGAAATCTGCAAATACCTTAAAACAAGGTTGTTAGTTTATGTAGCGTTCCGTTTTTTAACCTGCAGCCCGGAATAGTGATTGCAGATTTTTTGACTTCCTGTTTAACACACATCCTGCCATCCACTCAAGTCACAATATCAGCCATTTTCCTACTGGCATAAATGATGGATGCTATTCCTTTTGTATAACAGCACACTTCCTCACAGTGTGTTTGTAAGCAGGATGTGTACATAGACATTACAGATAACTCTAAAATAGTTTTAGTTTCACATGTTAAGATTTTATCTCATCACAAAACATTTTGAAGATGAATAAATGTCTGTGGTATTACATATTTGAGAATGAAGAATTTTATTCTGCTAGTTTGATGAGTCAGAATGTAAGGTGACACATTTTGTCAAGCTGCCAAAATGATTTCAGCAAAAAAAGGAACTGATCTGGTCCTCCCGTAGCTTAAATGGCCAGGGGTCTTACATGCAAGACTTTAATTTGATCATTTGTACGTTTTATACAATCAAATACTCTTATTCAAACGTGGATTGCATATTTGACACTATGTGAACGTGTTAAATAAATGTGATTTGAATAAATAAATTTTTTGTACGATGTCAAATCGCATACACAAATGTTAGCGGGGGCTTCTTGTTTGGTCAGTAATGTTCTGACACCTAAACCAACTGGAATGCATGTGGTACACTTAAGTATCCTGTTACTATTTTTAAAGCATTAGATGTAGCCTACATACTTCATGTTCTTAGTTATGAGAACTGGATTGAAAAAAACAACTAGTTGGATTTACTTAATGTTTTGTGTTAGTTAAATTTATTAACCTGCCACACAAAATAAATAAATAAATAAATGTGTGCAAAAACTTGCCACAATTTTTAAAAGTAAATTTACTTAAAAAATAAAAGCAAATGACCACAAAAAATATTCTAATAATATCATATTTTTCAGTGAATTGCTGTAGATACGCTAACTAAACTTTTACCTACTGTAAAATAAAAAATACAGTATATAGAAAATAAAACAACTCATGAACATTTTTTTAAGGGGCCATAATATATACCCTATTTGTAAATTCAATCCTACAGTATTTAATTCATTAAACTGACATCAAGCTAGAGGTTAAAATGTTGTGGTTAAGTATAGATGGTTTCATTGGATGCACATGCCCGGCCGAAGTTAACTTCTTCGGTTATAATATAACAATTTTATTTTAGTTATATATTAAATTTATATTAATATTATATTGTTTATTAACTGTATTAACTTTCGTTAAAACTACTAAAACGTTAGTGATTTTTTTGAGGAGGTCTATCAGAGGTTATATTTGGGCCACATAAACCATCTACAGTCTATACGATAGGATGAGGTTGGAGAATTAATTGAATATTTCAATTAATTCAAAGTCAAGGGAACTTGCATACCGTACTTAAGACAACTCCCATGAGTACTGCTTTATGGGAGGCCTGCTAATGATATTAGTATTTCCCTGCTATCTAATTTCAGTCTATAGAATTGACCTTTTTCACTTAATGAACTAATTCAGTTTTACTCTAACAAAACAACAATGTGATGTACTGAAGCACACCAGCCCCCAAATTTCATAAAAAAAAGAAAAAAGGACCAAAATGAACACTGATCGCTTCTCCTAAAATCAGAGTCATTATTCCCAATACTAAGAACATATGTTTCTGTTTCAGATCACTGTGTAAACAGATAAATTCCCGCAATAAATCTGACTACCGTCTTCAGATTTACAGTCAATTCCAAGCACCACACTTTCTTTGAACCCATGGCGCAACATGCGTGCGACAGGATTGTGACACTTGTGGGGTGTGGACGTTATTTTCCTCTGCATATTTTGAATGACAGTCACATGACACAGTGCATCATAATTCTTCTCTCACATAAACACTTCACGTCCCGTTGCATAAGACGCAGAGCTTCACACGACATGTTTACATTAAACGCTGTTTCCATATCTGTCCAATGCAACAACAACTACAGTATGTTGTCACCCACCATAACTCCCTCGCTTGTCAGACGCCTTCAAAGTCTAACACGCAGCATCTGTGAGAGCATAGTAATAGCGAGTCCAGAGTCAGGCATGCCATGTAGGCAAAATCACGGGACAGCTGCATTTCAACTCCAATTAGATAATGGGATCTGACAGTTCTGGAGCCCACAGCTTTGATTCAAGGGAAGAGAGGGGCTGAAGCTCTATCCCCACATCCCTTTGGGCCAAGAGACAGGATGCAGGCAGACCCTGCCAGCAACAAAAGACAATTGCGAGGAACGTGGCGTCTGACATTTGGCAGATAACTTTAGGTTTGAAGGTGTCACAGTGAAATCACACTGTAGCTTATCTGAGAGAAGACTGGCAGACGGCAATTGAATCCATTGCTTAATTCACTTGGGGCGGCTGGGTCAACAGAAGTATGAGCACTGATGGTTTTTACACCTAAATTAAGAGGGATTAAGACTTGCCGAATCCATTTGATGTAAAGCTCTAGATCACAGTGGAGCTACTTAGGTAGTGATATACTGTACGAGGACATTAATGGAGCTTTCAAGGCGGTATTAAATTCCTAAACCTCTTACACCTCTTACACCTTTCTTGTCAGTATGTAATATGAAGTTGCATTGTGTCCATGAAATGCATGGGCATGGTTATTTCTTTGTAATTTTATAAATCTTATCCATGTGTTTGTTATGGTATAGTGTTTACTGAACATCTCTTGTGATGCGAGTTACATTTTTGCTAAAACAACAGAACCTGAGGTCATGCAATATGTTTCTCATATCCATGTTCACTCTTTCCAGGTATTAGTTCGAACACCAATGCCTGAAATTCCTGGCACGTGAGGCATAAAGGTGCGCCCTTGGCCAACCCCACACAGATGGGTCTGCTAGGGCTAGCCTCATCCACCTGTTCAGCCCGGCCTGCCAGGACTCTGTCTTGCCCTCAACAGCTACAGCTGTCACGAGCCCCTGGCGTGTCAGGCGTGTATGCGGTCAGGAGAGCTAAAGCCCGAGCTGGCTGAAACACAGATGTCTGCCACGGCCACCGATGCAACTCAGCCTGGCAAGTCAATGTTTTATTATGGAGGGGACATCTGCAGCCTGAATGACAGAAAAAAATCAGAGAGGAAGAAGAAAAAGAGAGAGAGATTGGGCTACGGATGTGTGCCATGGGAGCAGATGCTGCACCTGGGTCTAACCTCTCCACGCACAGATTAGCCAAAGATTTACGCTTCTGAACGCCCCCTGAACCAATGATAATAATCCCGGATAGTATTTATAGCCCTCTCGTTCATCGCCAGATCCCAAGGTAATTTTCAATGTAGGAGGAAATTTATACACCTGCGTTGCGTGGCAACCATTTCGAGCACGAATGCCACTCGATGGGGGCGTTACTCAGGCTCCTTTGACTACTGGAGGTAATTGTAAGTGCTGCATTAGTAATTGTTACCGCAGCTGCTTAACAAATGTATTTCATTTGCAATGATTTTCACAAGTTGATTAAGTTAAAATTGTTACACTGGCACATGATGTGTGTGTGTGTGCACGCGCGTGTGTGTGTGTGTGTGTGTGTGTGTGTGTGCGTGTGTGTGTGTGTGTCAGAGAGATGTATATTGTCTAAAAGCGCCTCCCAGCAGTGCAGGGATTTCAGTGTTTTCCCAACGGTTGTTCGCATTCCAGGCTGGTTGTCAAGGTTGCCAGATCTTTTAAGACGGTGCCATCCCTCCCTTACCCCTTAAATGCCCTTGGCAAAGTGAAGCAATAAGCTGGTGAATTCATAACACCTGTATTGCTGGTGTCTTTCAAAACAACCCGTCGTCTCAAGAACACATTTGGGGGTAACAGACGGACATGCTCAAAGTGTTTTTCGAGAGAGAAACGCAAAACATCTGGAGCTGGTCGGCTTCTTAACGTCACAAGCAAATGAATGCCATATGTTGAAATATGAAGCCTTTACAAATGTGCATATTTGAATCAATGTAATTTATTAGCAGTTGTTGCATAGTCAATAATATAAGAAATATTATATTATCAGAGTTCAGTTTTATCGCATAAATCAGAAATGTACTGTACAACATGCATGAGAGTGGAAGATAGTTGGAAAAACAAACATTATTCTATCAATGAAAATATTCAAGAAGCACATATGACGTCATATTTTGGTTTCCACCAAACATCACATGAGACGTGGCTCTACAAATGCACATTTACAAAAGGAACGCCCTTAAAATCAAGATGAGATCACATACGGCAAAGATTTACAGCACAGTTAATCAGACTGATGCTTAAGTGTTAAGATGTGACATCACGGGAACACTCAGTGTTTTATGAAGGAGTCTTTGCATTATTCACCACTTTCATATTTTATTGAAATGTGTCATCATACACTCATAAATGTAAGAGAAGTTGTCAGCAAGGTTTGTCAGAATGACAGGTCATACCAGGGAGCATCTTGTGACCTGATAAAACAAATAAAATGATAAAACAATTTTATTGCAACCCTTTGATAAGATTTTGAGAGGTTATCACATTTGTTTAAAGGTGCTGTGTGTAATTTCTTTCAGGACCTTTTGACAGAAATGCAATATAATACATATAACTATGTCTTCAGATGTGTATAAAGACCTTACATAATGAAGCGTTATGTTTTTATTACTCTATCTACATACACCGCTGGTCATATAACATGGAATTCGTCATGTTGTTTCTACAGTATAGCCCTAAACGGACAAACTGCTCTACAGAGCACATTTCAGTAATACATTATCTCCTTTGGAAAATAAGTAAAAACTTGATGACATATTAGTGCTCTGTCAGCCACCGTAGCTGTGGAGTGAGCCGCTGGTTGCAATTCGACATATCAGTGCCTTATCAGCCACCGTAGTGTGGTGGATGAGCCGTTGGTTGCCATTCGCAATCTCACCGCTAGATGCCGCAACATTTTTATACACTGGACCTTTAAATGCGATGCTTTCATGCAAACAAGCTTGCAGCTCTGTATATGTTTTATTGAAACTCCCTCCCTTTAGTTTCTGAAAACTAGTCACATATTCCCTGCTTTATTAACATTCCAGTGTTTGTCTGAGAAAGTGATAACCATTCTTGTCTCGCTGCAAATAACGTGAACATTCACAAAACAAAGACCTCTGTAATTCATGTACAAAACTATCAATGTTCAAAAAACATTGTTGAAGTATGTCAACACTAACTTCAGAGTGTATTGCTTATGTTAAGAGTACAAAAACAATAAAATTACAAATATTTTCACACACTGCACCAGAGGGATTTCAACTTCCAAAGACAAAATGAAATGAAATAAACAGAACACAACATTACCGCATAGCTTTCATGCCAAAGATGACTGGTACGCATCATAAGGTCTCCAGACTGTCAGTTGTTGTCATTTCGAGAGCTGCCAAATGCTTTCTAATGCTGTAAATGAAACACAGGAGATGGAATGTCATCAGAATGTACAGTTGACATCAAAGTGTAAGCATCAGTCAGAGTCTGGGGGAACAGAGATGACAGACGAGTGGGTCACTGTGCAATGGGATGTTCCCCCTGCCAAGTCAGAAAAGTCCCTTGGCACAGACATCACTAAAGATGAGGAGATTATTTCTTGATCATTCAGTGTTTACTCTCAGACTTGCAAACTTTGTAAAGTAGGTTAACGTGGTGGTAAGTGATGGAAAATTACTTGCAATCCGCACTTTGCCATCACGAGAAGTTGTTTTTGTTTTTACTTTATAACTGTTTAGTGGAGCAGAACGGAAACCCTTCAGAAATTGAGATTAATACAGAAAATAAGTATAATTTATACGTATAAATAACTAAAATATATAATATAATCAAACACTCTGGCTGTCTGTCTAAAGATCTTATTAAAGCAGATCAAGTTGCAGATCATTTCCAGCGTACCATGCAGAAAATCTGACAGAAAAGGAAAATGCACTAGACTGCCACTCTGATATCCATCGCAATGTTAAATGTTTAAGCGGGAAGTCTGCCCGAGGCTGTCGAGCACTGTGAAGAGGTCCTAAATGCCTTGTCAGATCAAAGGAAACTCACAATGTACCTGTTAGTGGAAACACCTGCCCACAGCAAAGTCACTTCAAGTTTCCTCTCAACAACAACAGGCCCATTTTAGGACCACCAGCAGGCACATAGAGGGAAAATAGCTCTGACAGCACAGGAGTGAGAAGAGAAACACACTGTGATACACTTTGAACTTTGCCCTACCCGCCAGCCTTTTCATCTTTATAGTATATGAATGCATTATTATTTTTAGCAAACTAATTATGCAATTAAATTTGAACATAGGAAGAGTCCATTTATAGCCAGTGATTTCAAAACAATTTGTTGCAGTTGTTTAGACCTATGTCAAGTTTTTATTACCTTATTAATATTTGCAACATTTACTATGTTTTTATCAACCGTATTTCATGGGGAAAATATCTCCTTATGTATGTTCATTAAATAATTACTAATGAATAATAGATGACGAATAAATTGCAAACATGTCTGAATGATTAATTTATAAACACGTTGTAATTAACAGCAAACGCAGATTTAGGGCAGACAACACAGCCCTGGTTATTTACTGACATCTAGCGGTTAAAATAGCACATGCAGCCTTTTGTTAGAAAAATGCTAGAAAGCTTTTGAGGAATGTTTTAATTGTGTAACTTTTCAAAACAAACACATTGAACTAAAGTGGTAAACTCACACACATTTATCTTTATTTACATAATAGATGCTTTCGGTAAAATTCTGTTTTCTTGCTGAGCGATATATCTGTTATACACTGTTATTGTCATGAAACTGGAAACAGAAATTAAACAATCATATAATACTCGTAAAATCTATCACTTTGTCTTAAAATATACTACCCCAACAACACCAAAGGTTATCTTTTATTGATATATTATTATTTTTATTTATTTATTCAGTCAGAAATATTGGAGAATGCAATGACTAATAGAAAACTATAGGGGGAGTCATTTTACTAACAATTTATATGGACTAAAAATCTGACAGTTAACAATTTCTGTCTTATATGGATTTGAGAATCCAAATTCATACCAGACATTCTCTAACATTTACCTTACTGAGTTTTATGAAGCCTTAAGAAGTTTCCAAAGTTTCCACTTAATGGTCTGATACGGATACCACACACAAGGCTCTTGGGATTGAAAATGATGCTGCTTTTTATGTATATGTTTAAAAATAGTCAGTGGTAATAGTAGATGAATAAAGTCTCATGAGGATGGTTTACACAGATAGATTTTTACTCACTTTGTTATTTCTGTTTTTCGATTGAGCATCTGATCATGTCAACCTTACAAATCTAATACAATCCAGCCCATCACCAAATGACAATTAATAACAATCAACTTTATGATAATCATTCACACATTACTGCACACATACAGTACAACAAACACATATGACTAGAATTGCATCTCTGATCAGGGGTCCTCTGTTGCGAAATGGTCTTGCACCCGTGTGTCACACCACAAGCAGGAGATGCCGTAACTAACACAAGTTGCTAAGCGATGGCGTCCTCCTGGATGAGAGAATCCCCAGAGACAGGCCTGTCTTATACGCAGGAGTGAACCCCAGGTTCATAAGAATGGAGCCTGTTTTACGTTTGTTTTTCACATCATACAGTTATCCTCCTGGGGTTTTCATCAGTGTACTATGGCCATGTGCTCTGTTCTGTTTTTGTAACTTCCATTCACAGATAGAGTAAAAATCCCACAGGTCAATGCTACTGTGTTTCACAATCTTTGTTGTCTTATATTCCTCTACAGCCCCACCTGTACACTGTCAGAAAAACAGGAAAAAATGACAGGAGAAATGACAATGGTAGTCAAAAAAGTGGCCCAGAACTGTTTGCTTTCCTACTTTCTTCAAAATATTTTATTTTGTGTTCAACTATGGTAGTCAATGGTGGCCAAGAACTGGTTGGTTACAAGCATTCTTCCAAATATCTTTCTCTGTCTTCAAGAAATGTATATAGATTTGGAACAACTTGAAGGTGAGTAAATGAAGACAGATTTTTAATTTTTGGGTGAACTGTTCCTTTAAGTATTCAGATGTAGTGACACCAATTGTACCAGACAATTACTGTGATTATGAATGTTGCTATATTTAGTACAGCATTTCACATTTATATTGTAATTGTATTGTAGTGGAACACATAAGAAGATATCTTGAGAAATGTGTCAGTGGTTTGGTGTCCACACAATGGAGGTGAGTTAAAGGTCCAGTGTATAATATTTTGTAGGATCTATTGACAGAAATGCCATATAATATACATAACTATGTGTTCAGAGATGTATAAAGACTTTACACAATGTTTTTATTACCGTAGAATGAGTAATTTCTATCTACATACACCGCAGGTCCCCTTGCATGGAGTCTCTACAGAAGTCCAAAATGGACAAACTGCTCTACAGAGCATGTTTCATAAATATGCCATCTCGAAATCTGTGATGACATCTTTGTCCTGTGAGAGCCGTCATAGTGCTTTGAAAGGGAGGGGTGAAGTGAGCCGTTGGTTGCAATTTGCAACCTCACCACTAGATGCCGCTAAAATCTCCACATTGCTCCTTTAAAAATGAAAAGAAGTTTCATTTTCAAGTAAACAATCTCTTTAAATCATCTTAAACATTATCTGAGCAACAAAAATTGACAAAATCTCCTAAATACTGCTAAAAACTTTATCTGCTTTTTAACAAATAGTCTATTATCAAAATAATAATTTAAATTTAAATGAGGTTTAGTATGATGCTGGTATTCAGTAAAGTCCATTATACGCCTGGAGATTATCTGACTTATTCAAACTCTTCCTTTTACTGTAGCATGCAGGGAACCACACGCAATACGCCATGACGAATGAGCCGGAAACCGTGGCAACCATGGATCAAACAGGTTGTTCTTTCATCCGTGCAATCAGAATCGCAGTTTGGCTGTCCAGTGAAACGCTGGAGGTAGGCCGGCAGCTTGATTCATTGTTGTGATTCATCTCTGTAGGTCTTACAAGCATGTTCATTTCAACACCTCTTCATGAGTACACAAGAGGGAGTCTGGGACAAATGGGGGCGGGGCTTGTTGACTCACAATGGACACGGAGGAGCTGAAAAGATATGTCAAGGTTTCTCCCTATCCAAGTTACTATCACAACACTTTGAGAAGTGTGCTGACTCACGCTGAGGAGTGAGTACGTAATGTACAATATCGTCACAGGGACATTTAACAATGACGATGCAGTGGATCAAAGTGTACAAGGCTTCAGCAGCAGGTGTGGGTTGTTCGTGGGTGTCAATGGAGAGGGACGTGTCATTCAAACAGCATCGTGAAGCCGGCCTTGTCTTTATCATATATTACAATTGTGTTTGTGATGTGAGGCCATCGGTGACATCATCCCACACACTGCATGCTCACAATAAACATGAAATTATGTTCTTGACAGTAGCTTTACTGCTCTACATGCTAGGCTCCTAAAAAACTAGATGCCACATTAGTATCTGTTTCTATGGGCCGCTATACGTAGGTCGTCAGCCATATTGGAATGGTGCAAGCTGGTCCGTTAACACTCAAAATCAAGCTGACTGTGTATGATTATGAAAACATATTTATTGTTGTGTAAACTCAAACATTATCTGCTACACTAACACATGACAACAACGAAAGGTTATCCCATTTTTTGGGAACTTAAATCCCAGTGGTTTTCACAGCCATGGCTGCGCTGCGCAGTGTTGGGGCATTCTAGTCAACTGTGAGTGACGTCAGTGGAGCGTTCCAAGATGGCGGACACATCTACGTGCCTGGAGCGCTTGAATGCGGCAACTAGTTGTTTATATTTATAAAGCTGATCATGTTAGTTGACTAGAATAAACAGGTAAGCAATATGACGATTTTTTAAAATATATGTGATAATGTAAAAATACAATACCACAAAATTATTTTGTTTTTCTAAAATTCTAGTTAGTTTAGTTTAGTAGTTCTTTCAATTTTTAAACAAAACATTGTTTTTTATTTGCATTTACTTTCAGAA
Organism: Triplophysa rosa; assembly: GCF_024868665.1. NCBI lineage: Eukaryota > Metazoa > Chordata > Actinopteri > Cypriniformes > Nemacheilidae > Triplophysa > Triplophysa rosa. Next base: position 11,665,269 of record NC_079908.1, read on the forward strand.
AATAAAAACTGGACAAACTGGTCAAAGTATAAAAAACATGCAATGTTCTCAGACCTTGAATACTAAAAAGAAAGTTCATATAATTTTTTCCTCAATGTTAAAATACTGTTTTTACGTGTATTTAAAGGAGCAATTTGGAGATTTCTAGTGGTGAGGTTTTGAATGGCAACCAATGGCTCACTCCACCCCTCCCTTTTGAAGCACTACGGTGGCGGACACAGAACTAAGATGGTGAATTCCATGTATGGGCACCCTATGGTGTATGTAGATGGAAATATCTCATTCTAAGATAATAAAAACATAACTCTTCATTATGTGAGGTCTTCATACATCCCTTAAGATGTAGTTATATATATTACATTGAATTTATGTCAATAGATACTCTAGAATTTTTTCTAACCTTAATTTTTAATCACAGCTTCCATTCTCATTTTTTCCCCATTGCTGTTAGGAGTTAGACTTGTAACCTCTGATGTGTGATTTTGTTGGAATTTATCAGACAATGGAATGAAATGACCGCCATACGTGTAAAAAAATGCTTATTAAAGGAAAATGTGGAGTGGTCTCTTTTTTACGACCTTTTTCCAAAACTGTTTTCAGCAGGCAAAGTGACCTATTTATACAAGATTTATTTATATACATTTAATCACATTTCTATGACTATTAGATGGCGCTACAAAATTTCTGGAGCAAAATTGATGTCAAATGTTAAGAATTATGCTCGCATAGCTGTCGATAAAGCATTGAAGTGCTAAGGTGCTCTCTGTTGTACTTCATCGTGTTTGGATGTATAATCAATAGCCCAGCGAGCAGCAGTAAACTGTGTCCTCATGCTGGGAGGTTAGTGTGCATGGAAGGTCCCTTATGGACCCCACTGTGAGAGGTCACACCTGTGGGCAGACAGTACATGGACCGTACCTTCATAAAATGAGTCACCTGGACCCCCTATTGTCCAATACAGTGTCAAACATTGCAAAACACACCCCAACACTACCGCCTACAACAATGACAAAACATTTAAGAATATATGAAGAGTATAAGACAGAAATGACATTTAAGGACACAGATTTATGCTATTTATGAGTAAAACAGTTATCTAAATGAACTAAGAAATATTACAAAAACAGGGTAACTTTGACTTTTTGCATAGGATAATTGTCATGGACACGGGGTGAGACATGGACAGAGGACCCAAGTGCAGACAGCGGGTAAGGGGTTAACAAGACATTTTAATAATAAAACAAAACAAAAACCCACAAGGGATAACATAATAAAACAAGGGAAGATCACGACATGACAGGACTAAGACTAACTACACTGAAACTAGACTTGAGATAACATAAAAAGGACTACAATTAACTAAATTAGACTTGACAGGGACCAAGAACTCACCAGACGAATGACAGATAACACACACAATGAACCAGCACAGAATAGAGATCAAAGGGGCATTAAATAAGGGACCAAATCAAAAGGGGACAGGTGCGGGGCATGAACTAATAACGAGCACTACCGAGGAAACAAGAGGGCAGGAACAATGACGAGACCTGGAGTATGACGAGCCACAAGGGCCAAAATTACCTCCCTTCACATGAAACATGAAATTCTGTCATGGCTCTGCCTCATCTTGTCATGTTTTTCTTGGTCTTGTGGCAGAACCATGACAATAATATTGACGTTCATCTGTTCATCAGCAAATCTGAGCTCAGTTTGTGGCAAAAGTGAGATCTCTTCTGACAGTTATATGGTATAAGAATTTTCTATTTTTTTCCCCTTACAAATAAAAGAGAATAAATGGAGAGTACATAACTAAAGATTTTTAAGGTCCTACTTTGGTTTATGTAGTGTCCCACAACAAGTTTATGTACATAGAAGGTGTAAAAACACTATTATTTCGTAATAATAGACAGTTATCTTACCTTACTTCTTGACTGACTCTCAAATGATTCGTTTCGCGATTCATCTGTCTAATCCCCTCCTTTCCGCTAGCCTAGTCTGATGTGATTGGTCAGATGGTCTAGTCTGCTGTGATTGGTCTACCACGAATGAGGCTGACGAGCTACAGTGTTTGGGGAGAGGAGTGAAGTTTTCGCGGGCAGTCCTAGCAAAACGTAGGCGGGGACTATATGTAGTGACGTAAATCTGCGGCGGTTCGAAAGTCGGACTAGGTACGACTCGTTTGCGTGATTCAGAGTCGACTCCCTTTTTTCCAAGCCAATAAATTTATTCATTCACCTTCGGATTTACAACTTGGCAGACTGCATACTTTCAAACACGGCAACATTACACACTGCATGAAATGTAATTTTCATGATCTCATGTTATGTACTCATCTGCATCGCAGACATTTCTACTGGGGAAAAAAAGAAATGACTTTTCTCTCCAAAGAAATCTTTCCATCCAATGTCACAAACTGAGTTCACATTTGTCAAGTCTGCGATCACATTTACATTCATTTATTCATTTGGCAGACACTTTTATCCAAAGCGACTTACAAGTAGAAGCGCATATAAACATTTTGTCAACAGGTCAAAACGATCAAAGGTCAATCGTATTGAAGATCTCAGTATGAACCAAACATTTCTCATTAAATTGACTAAAAACCAGATTATTTAACCTCTTCAATGTACATGCATTTTACACATAATTGAACAATTGTCTTTGTTTCTGCTTTTATTTCTCTTAAAGGGATAGTTCACCCAAAAATAAAGATTCACCTTCGAGTTGTTCCAAATCTGTATAAATTTAGAAAGATATTTGGAAGAATGCTTATAACCAAACCGTTTTTGGACCCCATTGCCTACCATAGTAGGAAAAATTACTTTTTTTTATGTTCTGTTGAACACAGAAGACATTTTCAAGAATGTAGGAAAGCAAACAGTTCTGGGGCACTTTTGACTATACCATTCTTACTACTATAGTAGTCAATGGGGTCCAAGAACTGTTAGAAGCATTCGTCCAGAAATTTATACAGGTTTGGAACAACTAGAGTGTGAGGAATTCATGACAGAATTTTCATTTTTGGGTAAACCATCCCTTTAAGGAATTCTAGTAGAAACATCCAAGACTAAGTTGATACTAAACTGAGAACTCCATCAAATCTCCTGAGCTATTAAAGTGCAACCTACAAGTAATAAAACATTCCTGTCAGAAATCTCGGGTGAGGTGAGACAAGGAGAGAGGACCCAAATGCAGACAGCGGGTATGGGGTTAATAAATGAAAATAAAACATGATTTTAATAAATAATAAAACACAAAACAAAAACCCACGAGGGAGTAAAACAAGAGTATAATAAGAACAAAGACTAACTACACTAAACAAGACTAAAAATAACAACATATTACACAAGACTAAGCTACACTTAACAGGACAAGAACTCACCCACACGAAACACGACAGAGTACAATGTTCCGACACAAGACAGAGAACACAGGGGCATTAAATAAGGGGACAAATCAAAGGGGAACAGGTGTGGGGCATGAACTAATTAACAACCAATAACGAGGGATACAAAAGGGCGGGAACACAGACAAGGACCGGAGAGTATCGAAGGCCGAAAGGGTCTAAATGACTCTCTCCACATAAAACAAGGGATCCTGCCGTGATTCTACCACAAGATCAAGACAGACGAGGCAGAATCACAACAGAACCCCCACCTTAAGGAGCAATATCCTGACGCTCCAAAAGGCACAAACAAGACAAGACAGACTGTGACAAAAACCATAATACAGGACATGGCAAAAACATGATACATAAAAAAAGTCCAAACAATGACATGACGCCGGCTTGAAGGCCGGCTGGACAGCACATGGCGCCGGCTGGAAGGCCGGCTAGACAGGACATGGCACCGGCTGGAAGGCCGGCTGGACAGTACATGGCACCGGCTGGAAGGCCGGCTAGACAGTACATGGCACCGGCTAGAATGCCGGCTGGACAACACATGGCGCCGGCTGGATGGCCGGCTGGACTGTACGTGACGCCGGCTAGAAGGCCGGCTGGACAGTACGTGACGCCGGCTGGAAGGCCGGCTGGACGACACATGGCGCAGGCTGGAAGGCCGGTTGGACTGGACATGGCGCCAGCTGGATGGCCGGCTGGACTGGACGTGGCGCGGGCTGGATGGCCAGCTGGACAGGACCTTGCGCCGGCTGGATGGCCAACTGGGAGGCCGGCTATCACCGGCTGGGCAGGCCTGGATGTCAACATGACAGGACAGGATGTCGGTGGCTGGGCAGCGCTCTCTGGCAGCTGGGCAGCATCTCCGACGGCTGGGCAGCGCTCTCTGGCAGCTGGGCAGCAAACAAGTACAACACATAAACGGTGTCGACTCGACAGGCCTGGGTACCAGCTGGGAGGCCGGCAGGGATCTGCGGCAGGAACAGGACACGGGCAGCCTCAACCCTGGAGGGGAATCCGACAACCTCAGTCCTGGAAGGGAGCTCCGCGGCCTCCAGCAGTACCGACCCCTCCCGCTGAGATCCCCCTGTCTGCTGGGTCCAGAATGGTCAGATCATTCTGTCACAAATCTCGGGTGAGGTGAGACAAGGAGAGAGGACCCAAACGCAGACAGCGGGTAAGGGGTTAAACAAGACTTTTAATAAATAATAAAACACACAAAACAAAAACCCACGAGGGAGTAAAACAAGAGTATAATAAGAACAAAGACTAACTACACTAAACAAGACTAAAAATAACATTTACAACATATTACACAAGACTAAGCTACACTTAACAGGCCAAGAACTCACCCACACGAAACACGACAGAGTACAATGATACAACACAAGACAGAGAACACAGGGGCATTAAATAAGGGGACAAATCAAAGGGGAACAGGTGTGGGGCATGAACTAATTAACAACCAATAACGAGGGATACAAAAGGGCGGGAACACAGACAAGGACCGGAGAGAGTATCGAAGGCCGAAAGGGTCAAAATGACTCGCTCCACACATAACAAGGGATCCTGCCGTGATTCTGCCACAAGATCAAGAAAGACATGACAAGATCATGACAATTCCTCTGAGTGTCTATCTGAGAAGGAACGTTCTTAAGCAAGTTTTTATTTGCTCTCCATCTCATTGGGACAATGTTCTTAAGAGATCATTTATAACAGCACACATAGTGTACCGAACCGTCTTTTCCTCGCCATTGACCATCTGATCTACAGACATGTAATTATTTCTTCGACTAATTTCTTGATCCAGCCAAGTGCCTCAACAGCCCCATTTGCAGGAATGACAGGGCAATATTTGCTCAGTGCTTACCGAAGCAGTCAGGCCCCACAGGGAGATATCAGGCAGTCTTGTTAATATTCCACACCGTGGTCAGGATCTTGTGAGAAATCACAGTAGATGGAGCAATCTGTGTAAAAATGACACACTGTGTCACTAACTTCTCTCCTTGAATACAACCTTTTCTTTCTTCGTAGACACAGATTCTGTAGAGTTTTAGCCAGTTTAAAATCAATTGTGTAAACTTCCAGAAGGGTGCCCACTTCAGAAAGCTTTTGCGTGCAGTTTTATCAGAACAATCTTTATACTGTATACCACACAAGCTTATTGGTTCTGGCAACCAAGTATATATAATGACACTATTTACAGAGTAAGATCTATCATATTCAGTATAGCTTTTGATGCAGTAATGCATCTATGAGTTCAGTCAGAAATGCAGTACAGGTACAGAATTTGTTTGTACTATGCTAAGGTCATGAGCTGTCTTTGAACATATAAAACATGTAAAATGACATCCATGTGTTCGGGACATTCACACACACAACACACAAATGAGTGCTAACCCCGGAACCCAACAAATAGAGGTCTGCTGTGTCTCAGGATAATACTGTAAAGCACTGTTTGTTTTCTGAGTAATGAAACAGTGAGTGTCTGCTAGTCTCCCCACTAATGTGTGCTGACCATCACTGCATCTTATTTACTTTACATGAAAACACATAGCAGGGCCGCAGGCCCCTCCTACGACCTTCCTTTGAGCCCAACAGCAGAAACGATGAAAAAATGATCTTGATTAATTAATGATCTATGTTGACAATGAATATTCCCTTACGAATAGAACATATTTATTTCTTTCAAAGGGATAGTTCACCCAAAAATGATTATTTTATAATATATAATTATTCTGCTGAACACAAAGATGGAAAATTTTTTGTAACCAAACCGTTCTGGGCAGGCGCGTCGCACCCGTGGCTTTTCCCGGTGAGAGGGTTCAACACCCACACTTTTTCTGCAGTTTTTCCGCAGTTTTGCACAAACGCCTTACAGCAGTCGCTCTTCCGTTTCTCTGGCCGCTCTGTGTCTGCGCTCGCTGCGTCTGCCTCCTCTCCCCTCCCTCTCAAACTTGACACCGGCTTTGAATGTGACCGACTGATGATTGGCTGTTCTGCCTTAAGTCCCGCCTCTCTTGGTGTGTTAGATTTGTCGGTCAGCTCGTGCTGCGGAGGCGGGAACTTATGGTTATCGTTATTTACATCTCCCTTTTCCAGGTACTTTGAATGAGTGTTTATGCTTTCGAGGTTTTTAAATAAGCTTGATATTTGTTTGGGAAGATGTTCTGTTTATGTTTTGTTGACATGTCGAGTGTTTTCTGTATTATATTTCGTTTTTTAGACTAATGCTAATTGCTAATTGGGATATTGTTCAGCAGCTAGCTAAATTCGGTTATGTATGTGGCATGCAATGTATTAAGTAACTGTGATGAAGAAGGCAGGGAATTGACGAGGAGGAGGGACAAATTGTTTATTGCCATTTGCCAGTGCAATTGATTTTGATATTTTGAGCATTGTTTGTTGATTAGCTGAATACTTTTGTGGATACTTACCTGTTGTGTTTGATTGTACCTGTTGAGGAGAAAAAAGTGAGAAATGATGTCATTGTTTGCATACCTGTTGATGAATTATGAAAGAAAAGTGTATATTATTTTAATGTATTAAAACAGTAAATTGTTACATTATTTATACCACCAGAGAAAAAGCTTTGTGTGGCCGTTTTTTCTTTGTTGTTTTTTTATCTCCCCTTTTCAAGGCGCAAGTAAGCAAAATTTAGCAGTCTCAGTCACAGTCCTGTCAGACCCATGTCACTATCAAGCTTACCACTGTCTTTTTGTCACCAGTATCATTAAGATGCAGAAAAGAAAGAGGCAGGAGAAGATTGACACCTTTTTCAAGAGAAATCCTGTAAGTGAATTTGAAAGCTGAAAGTTGAAAAATGTTGACATTAAACAACAGTAGCCTATTACCATTAGATATTGTTTGCATTTATTTCATGATATTACTTTTCAATATTCACTGAGGTTTGCTAGTGCCACAGCTGTAACTGTTTGACCGTATTCCTTTACCACTGCACCCTTGTTTATGAGAGGAAGTTGCTGGAGGCATCAGTTTCAGAGAGAGCACAGGAAGGTTCACATGTGAGCAATGAAATGAATGTTACAGTTTGTGAAAGAGGTCTATGAAGGAAGAGAGGCCATGTGTGTGTGTGTGTGTGTGTGTGTGTGTGTGTGTGTGTGTGTGTCATGGGTGGTGTAACCACAACTTTCTTTTACTGCTGGTATTGGTAATAGAAGTGAGCAATATTTGACGCGTAAACATTAAAGTCTTTGCAATCGGATTTAAAATGCCATAGTCTCTTTATTGCGCTTCAGTAAATAAACATTGCTTTAAATTGCATCCTGTGGTATCATTTTGTTTGTTTATTTCTCACCGAAAAAGTCCACACAAATTCCATACCTTGTAGGTAATGGCTACTTTTCCATTTGGTTCCACATAATATAAAAAAGCCAGTTAACCTCCTGAAGCACGACCCAATACGGTCAAAAACTATGTGCTTCCCTACTCCCAATACACACCTGGCTCATCATCTCATCACCCTTATATACGTGTGAATTCACTCAGAGTGCCACCCAATGGACAAATATATTACAACAAAAATGGTTACAACAGGTGGTGCTTATTTCCATCCCAGGTGCAGGCGTGTGTCTGGTGTGTTTATATCAAATTCACAATTTCATTTCAAATGTTTTGATTAGGGGTGTACGTGAGGATGTGGCCAGGAGTGAGGAAGACAGAGATGAAGAGGGAGGAAAAGGCAGACACGAAGCAGGCAGACAAGAAGCGGGCAGACAAGAAGCAGACAGACAAGAAGCAGGCAGACAAGAAGAACAGAGTGAGGGAGAGGTCAGAGAGGATAAGGATGAAGATGAAATGGTAGAGAGAGGAGCAGAGAACTCAGACGTGGCTGTTACTCGCCATCAGTTCAGTAAGCCCAATCAACCAGATCCAAAATTAATTGCTAAACAGTCCTTGCCCAAAGAGGAAGCAAGGGAATGTCTTCTCAAAATCATTGGTGCTGTGCAGATGTTGGCTAGGCAGGGCTTACCTTTTAGGGGCCATGAATGTGGTGAGGGAAATTTTGAACAGGTTCTGAAGTACAAATCAGAGGATGACCCCTCTCTAACCAAGTGGTTGACATGTGGTAGAAAGGATGTATACACTTCAGCAATGGTTCAAAATGAAATCCTGACTTTGTTCAGCAGCGTGATCATACGTGAAATAGTTGAAAACATCAGATCACTTCCATACCTGCAGTATTCTGTGATGATGGATGGGACACGAGACGTGTCTGGAAAAGAGCAAGAGGCAGTGTGTTTGAGATATGTTGACAAGGATTTAGTCCCTCGTGAAGAATTTATTGGTCTTTATGAGGTTTCTTTGACAACAGGAGAAAATCTAGCAAAAGTAGTCATGGATGTTTTGCAGCGCCTAAACTTGCCTATCACTGGGTTGCGTGGCCAAGCATACGATGGGGCCGCAAATATGGCTGGCAAATACAATGGAGCTCAGGCCATTGTAAGAAAAATACAACATCTGGCTCCCTATGTTCATTGTGCTGCCCACTGTGTTAACCTAATTACACAGAGGTCCTGTACTGCCTCAATATTTATCCGGAATTCTCTGGATTGGGTCAATGAGTTGGGAGTGTTGTTTGGGCAGTCAGGGAAACTGAAGGACATATTTAAAGGAATTGCAAGGTCTGAGGAGGGTGAGGGTCCATGTCACACTATAAGACCTCTGTGTCCAACAAGGTGGACGGTCCGCACTGTGCTAAACCAGTACGAGTGCATAATCAAGGCTTTGGCTGAGATGGCAGTGAGTGAGTCTGATGCGGCTAGTAAGGCACAGGGGCTGTATGAGACATTTCAGCAGGGAAATGTTGTCCTTGGTCTTGTGTGTGCTTTGGAGATCACAGGGGAGTTGGAGGTTTTGAATATGTCCCTCCAGAGCAGAACACAGACCCTAGATGGTATGCTTTCAGCTGTTGCCTGTGTTAAGGAAAGTTTCAGCAAAAAGAGAAACACAGAGAGTTTTCAGGCTCTTTACACGAAAGCAACAAGGATGTGTGAGACACTCCATCTCACTCCTATTGCCTCTCCTCATGTCCGTATCCCACCTCAGCGCTTCACAGGTAGTGTTCCTGCACATGTACATGTGTCCCCTTCTGACTACTACAGGACTGAATTCTACAAAGTTCTGGATGTTGCTGACATGCAGTTTAGAGAAAGATTTGAGCAGGAGGGAATGCAAATGTTAAGTCACCTCGAACAAGTTCTCTTAACTGGAAAGATACATGGTGTTGTCCAACAGTACCCAGAAATCAACCCAGACATCCTCAAAGTTCAGCTTGCATTGTTCAGAATGAAGTACAGCTTCCAGTCTAGTACTGAAATTGTTGCTGTTCTTCAAGGGATGACCCCAGAGGTCCGTGGTCTCTTTGACCAAGTCGAAACAGTTTCCCGACTCCTCCTAGTTGTGCCTGTGTCATCAGCAGAGTCAGAAAGGAGTTTCAGCAGCCTCCGGAGGCTGAAAACATGGCTACGCAGCACCATGACCCAAACCCGCCTCAACAGTGTTGCTGTGTGCCATGTACATAAAGACAAGCTGGACAGGGTAAACAGAAAAAAGATTGCTGAACAGTTTGTCTTCTGTAAGGAGGGCAGAAAGAGCACTTTTGGTTCTTTTAAATGAGATGTAGTTGGTCACATGTTCATTGGTCAATTGCTTGTTGTTGTTGGTTACATATATATATATATATATATATATATATAAGTTTATATTTTGTTCTTAATATATGTTGGTTGTATAATATATGTTGTTTGTATATCTGGAGTTTGTAACAAAAATAATTTCCCCCTGGGATTATTAAAGTATTTCTGATTCTTTAGCAAGTCTACTGTTGTGTATTTTCACAACAGAGTTTTGACTTATTTTCTGTGTTCCGAGTGTGTTTTTATACTTTTCTAGTATCACTCATTTAAATGGGAAGCTTTTTATATCTTGTATGTTATACCTTTTGTACCCTTCTGTCATTGTATTCATCATTTTTATTGTTAACAAACAAACCACATCCATCCCCCGCACTTTTGAAAAGTTTGCTACGCCCCTGGTTCTGGGGCACTACTGAGTATCATAGAAAATAAACTACTATGGTAGTCAATAGTGCCCCAGAACTGTTTGGTTACAAACATTCTTCCAAATATATTCTTTTGTGTTTAGTGGAACAAAGAAATTAATACAGGTTTGGAACAACTTGAGGGTGTAAATGATGACAGAATTTTCATTTTTGTGTTAACTATCCTTTTAAGTTTGAGGGTGGTATTAGGGGTGTGGCTTTGTTCTTGCATCCACCTAATAATTGTATGTTTTTCGACGATTCACAAAATAATACGAAATTGCCACCTTGTGAAAGAGTTTGTAACATTGACCAGAGTCACTGAATTCTTAGTAGCTCAAATGGTGATCAAATTAGCAGAAATATTCACAATGAATGTATAAAACATAGGTCCATGTATATGAATAAAACTTACAAGTGTCTTAATTCTAAAACGTGTGTTCCAATTCAAAAAGAATCAATGGAGTTCTGTGGATGCAGATTCCTTGTGGACCTGTTAATATTTCATTAAAACAGATAAAGTAATGTGACTGCGTGTCTAGGTCCACAGTTGGTGTGCTAAATATTTTCTGTTAGCTCTTTGGAATATTGTGCCATTTAAACACGTTTTAATGTTCAGACGCTTTTAATAACACATCTGCTTTGCAGCCTCAATTAAACGCAGATGCTCTTGAGCTTCATCACACAAACAAATTTCAGAGCTTTCAAACAGGCTGAGCTTTTAAGCAACAAGGCTTTGAATGCTTCCACCAAGGGCCTGCATTTGCAGCGGAAAGCCAAAGTGATGGAGACGGACCCTCAATATGCCAGCAATTAAATCTGAGCACCGCTATAAAGCATTACTAGTGGGGTCGAAGCTTGCCGTTCTATGATTTATCGACCCCTCTCCATTGAGAAAATGAGAATGTACATGAGACAGACCTCACAACGCTAATACTGACCAAGACCAAGTAGAGCGGCAGCTGACAGTTCACAATTCAAATGTATCATTTTGCCGTACAAAAGATCTCCAGGGAACACAGCTGAACAGATGTGCAAGAGATAACCTTGACTCTGTGTGTAAAGTTTGTTGTGTTTACAGTTATAATTACGGGTTTGAGTGATCTGACTTCAGGGCATGAGGTGTACTGTTTTGATAACGTTCCACTCAATAAAAAATCTGAGTGATTATTTTTTAATGTACCTTGGCTCCTTGTGGCATTAATGTGCAGCATTCTGTGTAATCTAGACTGAAGGCGATGTTTTAATGAAACATTAACTCGATTACAGTACACCCTGCATCCTGTTATAGACGAAGATGACTCAGGTAACAAACGTCAGTGGGCACAGTGTGAAAGACTAGTCACGCTCATTTAATTCAAAGATGAAACTGTTTAAAAACAGCTCTGATTTTGTCAAAGCATGAGTTGATCAGTGGGCAGGAGAAAACATTTTGTGAGAGACTCTTGGGAATAAGATGCCTTAAAGGGATAGTTCAACCAAAAAGGAATTATTTACTCACCCTTATGTCATTTTAAGGATCCATGACTTTCTTACTTCTGCAGAACACATAAGAAGATATTTTAAAGAATGTTAGTAAGCGAACAACGGAGGTTCCCTTTCACTGTTATTGTATAGACACAAAACCAATGCAAGTCAATGGATACCGCCGTTATTCGGTGTACAACATTCTTCAAAAGTCATACAGGTTTAAAATGCCAAAATTGCACAGAATTTTCATTTTGGGGTGAACTTAGTTTTCATAAAATGACTAGGCCTAATACAATTATGTTTTACTTCATGGGTTTACTGAAATTAATTATTGTGAAATGCTGGGGGCTGTACAGCTTTCTAGCCACATGAATGAATCGATAGAACACTTTATCCAGAACATCTCCTAAAAGACAAGAACTAGGTCCTATGAACAATGCAATGAATAATTCATAATGTCTAACATATGTTCTGGGTGATAAGTATTTTACTTTTTAATCAATCTGACTCTTTCCTACCAAAATCACATGGGCTTGTGATTTCAGATAAATAAACTTTATTCCTTGTGGAACAAGCTTATACACACAGGTTTTAACAAAAGCAAAGTTCAAAATACATACTGTTTTTCCAGTTCTGTCGCTCATTCAACTCAACACTGACGTCATTTTTATTCCAGTCTGGTTGGCTGTAAAAAGTGTGGACAATACACAGGAGAATTAGCATATTTTCCTCTGGGAAGGGTGTTATGAATAATTTTGTGTCACCAGAGATGACATCAGTTCTACGTACTTTACATTTGCACCAAAAACAGCGCATTCATAAGAGTTGTTAAGTCTTAACATAGAAACAGCTGTTGAGGAGGTGTAACTGATGCAACTTGCATGAGTACTGAACATTTAAATTATGGTCTTATCAAAAAATATCTTCAAACCCTTTTATGGACGCGCATATTCTATCATTTTTATAAGAGGAGTCAACTGAAAATGTTATTTTGAATATATAGACGCCTTTACTGTTAACATTGTGACGCGATTTTGTGGGTGGAGCTTAGGTGGCGGCAGAAAGAAACCCCTGACCGTATTACTAATTTAACATGTAAGGTTACACTGTCTAGGACCGAGATTGTTTTTTGAAAAAGTTTACTTTAACGCAAGGAACCTGGCCCAGAGCCGTTGAATATGAGAGTTACGACACTCACATATACCTCCACAGGAAGAATGGAATGCGGAAGTAACTCGCGTGACGCGTCCGATAGTTCCAAACATTGCACTGAAGCCGATTCATTTCAGTGTCTCCCAAACGGATTTGCTGTACAATTGGGCATACGTGAGATATTTTTAGACAAATACCCAAATCATAATCCACACCAACAAAAGACAGTAGTCTTTTAATCTTAAGTGTTATGAAGTGAAACGCGAGCATGTTTGATGATCGTTTCTGTTCAGTCCGCTCGTTTTATTGTGTTTGCCTACAGCTGTCGTCAAACTGGAGACTGTATTCTGTCGATTGTGGCACTAAACAACACAACAAGATGATATTTTTAACTCCTAAATGTAGCAGAATCTGTGCTGGTTTGTATTGGACGCCTCTAGTTTTCCCTTTGTTTTGCCTCCAGCTAATGCCGTGACGTCGGCGCAAAAGGGGTCTATACTCTTTAATGTAAACAAACATGACAAAAATCGTCTTTGAAGCACAACCAAAAGTATGAAAATGTATATCGAAACATAAAATAAATGAATGAATTCAATTATCAAATAGTGTAATATTTTGGCCATTAAAATCCAAAAAGTTTCTTCTGGTGATGTTTTGTGAGGGTAAATTGATCTACATTACACTCCCTAAATTATGATGGCAGATGTGTTAATAAAAAAACATGAAACATTTCTGTGTTAGAGGCAGTTTGTCACTTTTATAGTTCACTGATATCTTGGCAGTATACGATTTGGATATTGGAACAGCTGTCATCTGTCAAATAAAGTGATTTGTTAAAAAAATTATCCACTATTATTTTTTTACATTGTGCTGTCTAAAATTATGATCTAAGTAAATCTTACTGGATTCACATACGTTTGTGGAGAAAAGAACTCCTTATTTAAAACAGCACCGGGGCTATATACTTTCCATTACATGAATAAAATAAATTGTTCTACCCTCAGCAAAACGTCCTGGCGTGGCAATGCTGAAACAGCATGAGTTTTACTTTAAAGTACAAGCTTTAAAGGGAAAATAATGCCAAATCATTCTCTAAAAGCAACACACTTGATCAACCTATGCAGTCTGGTTGTTAAACATTATTAAAGACTTTAAAAGTTGTCTGCCGCAGTTCAATTACATAGTTCAGTGGCCCAGAGCGACCAGACAAGTTCTACCTCAGTGACAGGGCTGGCTTTAGATACAGCATAAAATCATTCCGTCAGATTTCCAGGGTTTTCACTCTCATTTTCATTCCTGAAATGTGTCAACATATTAGACCAACTTTCTCAAACATTCAGTTTTCAATCTTTCTGACAAAATGCTACACTGTACGTTGCAGTGGTCATGTGTATGTACAGTATGAAGCTGATGGCAGTGAGCGCTGCATTGGGCTGAGCTCGGTCCAAACCCCCGTCCAGTGGGATAGAGAGTCGTTGTGAATGTTCTAGGGTGTCACTCACGGTCTGACTTCGGATTTCTCAATGAGAGGGCTAACTTGGTCTCATCCTTTCATTGTCAGTTCAGAAAGTATTTCCTACATCATTGTCTCCTTCATTGAGAGAGGCACATTCCAGCACAGGGGAGGTTTATTTTTAGACTGTCTCACACATGTCTCTTTGTGTAATTCCTTGGAGGTTTAACTCAATGAACAGTTTGGCTCATTTGGCCAACTCTAGAACATAGATCATAAAGGGAAATAAAATGTATAAGTAACACAACTATTGGAATTAAGCTGTTTATAGAGCAAATAACAAATGTGCTTCAGCTATGTATAGGAATTTTTCTGGTGTAAGGAAAAAATAACTTTGTAAAATCGCTGTAGGTGCTGTTTATATTTGGAACACTACATGTATGTCCTTGCTACTTAAAATAGGTGTCCTGAGAAATCACACCTTTCTCTGTGACTTCCCTAGGTTCTCAGAACTAACTAAATAAAAGAACAATAAAGCAAAGATGCGTCCAATTCTTTTAATGAAAACCAGCCAATCAGAAGCTCTCTTTTCAAGTGACTCACTTTGCACATGCATTCTACCTTACATGAAGATAGGATTGCTGGTTAAAACACGCATAGTGTGTTTAAAGCTTGTACTAAACTGTTTTTTAAACAATTTAAAAACCGTAAACTTTTGTACTTGGAGTACACACACTTTGCATCAGTGACACATCACAGTCATGCACTGAACAAGATGTTTGGAGAGGCTGTTCTCGTCCAAATAAACCTAAGCTGAGTGTTTAACTCAGAATTTAGTGAGTGACACATTCACAGCACATGTCGTCAATCACACATGCTGTGCCTGGCTCCATTAACCTTTAACTCTAGTCACAAGTGTGGGATACAAACTCGCACCTCAGACCTGACAGTAAATACACAGATCGCCAGAGAAAGCTGAATCCTCATGTCTCAAACCACTGAATGACGTTCAAGATCTTTTCATCTTTCTGCTTTTTAAACTCTGACAAAAGAAATGCATGTACAGTATAATACCTAAGCAGACATTATGCAATATCACGTGCATGGTCAATGATCCACACAGATAAAACTTAATATCAACGCCTTTCATACGAATCCAAAAGGAAGAAAAATCTCAAATGAGATCTCTTTAATATGTCATTTATGTCTCCTAGATGTCAATGAGATTAAATGGAGATCAATGGAAACTAAAGCTCAAGTCTTCTGCATCTTACATATTTCTCATGAGATAAAAAACACTGAAATCTCTCAAATGAGAGTTTCAAAAGGCATCTCAACAATGTCACAAACTGAGCTCAGATTTGACAAGTTTGCAATCAAAAGTCAATATTAATGAAAATGTCAGTAGCATCTCAAACATTTACTCTTATCCAAATTATTTTATCCATACAATCAACAGTATATTAATATTTCATACTCTTCGTGCATGTTAGCAATTATCTCATGTTTCAATTTTAGAAGAAAAATATAGGACAAAGTTCACAACAGAGAACTCCATCAAATCTCCCAAGCTACTGTATGAAAGAGGGAATCACACACAGGTGTAGGAAAGAAATAACTAATAAATAAATAATAGGGCTACAAAAATGATCTTTTCATTACTTCTACAGTAATCTCTCTGACACTTAACTAATCATGAATTATGCATGCAATTGTTCTCATTACACAGTAAATGTACTTTTCAGAGTATGCTGTAAAGTTATCTTGTCATATAACGAATCAAAACATTTGCTTTTACTGCGTCTTTATTCATTGTGCATCTATCAATCATTTACAGTGTCACTTTCAATCATCTTATGAAATAATTGCATATTTGTACATGGCTGTTGTTGACACATGTCAACAAGTAACCCAACTTCCATCCACTTCAACAAAACAGCAGCAATGCTCAGGGCCTCTTCAAATCTCAAAGAAAAAAAATCACTTTGAACACATTAATTAAAAGTTAATCTATTCTAGAAACTGTAAATTGCAGAAACAAGTGTGTTTGGGTTCCTCTGAGGATCAATGAGACGAGAGACATGATTTCAATATCTTAAAATAACAACTGAAAAGGGGACAGGCTGAGTCGAGTGTGATGAAACGCTTGCTTTGGGAAACGAAAAGCTCGGGTTGAAAGTGATAAACAGCAGCAGGGAACAGACTAAGATGACACAAAATAATCAAATGGAAATTGAATTGTGAAAATAAAACAACTTGTGGCAATCCAGCCTATATAATCACAGGTCTTTTAAATGGCTCAGTGCTTCCATAAAAATGAAATTATTTGTCGGCCAGATCCACATATTTACTGCAGTCTTTTGCGTTGTCTGTAAATGTTTTTAATAGGACCAAATGATAGATCACGTTTCAACAAACGCATGAAAAATGTAGTCAAATGTGTAACATTGATTTTTAAAGATTTTCTTATATCCATCAATAATGTTAAACATGTTCTCAGATTACCATGTTGCAAACTTCTGGAGGGTTGTCGTTAAAGCATAACGGGGGAATATAAACCACTACAAAATTCAGAAATTTACCCAAGTTGTTATGCTGATAATATAGTTTATATTAGCATTTTTCCACATCGGGCTGCCTGTGGCAAGAATATCTGAGGAATATCTTTCTTGCTCTCCGCTTCCCGTCAGCCGCATAAATCACACTTGCACCTTTAGCCTGTCAATAAGAATTACAGGCCTGTAATCCAAGCCCAGGGACATATTACTGAGGAAGAATCCATAAAGGCTGGCATTTGTGTCAGCATTATTAGGAATGAGCTGTGTGAAATTTACTATCGTATTGAAGAATCAACCTCAGTATAGTGAAGATAGTAACTATGGCGATGGAGGAGACTGACACAGAGGACAGTGGTGGGATCAGGGGCTGTAACTGAATCACCATGAAATGACAAAGATTTAGTGGAGAACATAGTGTACACATGACGAAATCACGACTTGTATAGTCAGACTATAAGTGGGAGTGTATCTTATTGTTGATGTGACAGGAGTATCACAATATTAACAAGTGTGGGACTGTTCAATGCTGAATGACAGGATGTTTGAAATATACTGATACCTACAATCATCTCATAAATATCAGATGTTAAATTCTCTCTATTGGTCAATACTCTATGGAAAGACATTTACACATGTTCTTATTGTGCTGTTTACTGTGGTGTTATTATTGATCTCATGGTATTCTTGAGATTTAAAATGTTTAATTCTAAGTTACTCGACACTCTTAAAAGAAAAGGTTCTATACAGGACCGAAAAAGGTTCTATCAGGCGCTTCATATATGGAACCCCTTAAAGGTAAAGGGTTCAATAAATAGAACCCTATAGGGTTTGTGCCTGTTTGAGTTCTTCCTCATTTCAACATTTGTCTTACAAGATGTATCCTTGGAAGGCATCAATAATTTCACACATCCTCTGCTGGTGAAGATTTGTAATTACAATCACCAAAAGAGAAGAGGAATACGTTCCTGATATTTTTAAGAGGGTAAGAAGATGCCTTGAGACCTGCAATACAGCATATGCTCCTATATGAATTATATTCTAGTTTAGGCCACTATGCTTTCTTTTTTATTTAATAACTCCTAATGGATCCATGTATTCAGGACAGTAGTCTCCTAAAAGGCGTCATGCCATAAGAAACCAAACTTACTTAAGATCTTTGATAAAAGTACAAATCAATCTAGTTTCTGTACTTTCCCAAGGGACGCAAAACAGACCTTATACATGGTTTTCAAGGAATAGGAATTCAGGATAATTCAGTTGTTATCCCTGATCACTTTGTTGAACAGCATATAAGCCCTAACCTCATAAGTTACTGAACAAAAAACATTGATCTGAAATATTTTATTAACGTATTTGTAGTCTCAGCCTCAGACGTCACGCCCATGGACCGTTGGCTAAACGTCTGATGCATTATAGGCAAACGTTTCTGGAAACACTTCAGCACGTTCGAAGTCGTCATCTGATCGGTTGGATTTCACAGGATTTCTGGGAGACGTGCGTGTCGCGTTCTTTAACAGTCCACCTGGAAACAAAACGAAGCCGTCTGATCTAAGTAAGCTGTCGTGTTTACAACGGTTGCTATAAGAATTCATTACGATCGACTAAACGCTTAAACTTATAATAATTTTGTTGCTGTCAACTTTTGACACGTTCGTGAATGTACACAGGTCTGTTACTGCAGGGACTTTCCACGCCTCTAAACATGACGCGGCACAAAACGAAACGTGATTGGTTGCTTTACCTGTAAGTCATATGGCCTCTTGGGCGGGCCTTGGCCAAAGAAAGCGGCGATAAGTTCCAGACCTTCAGTATGAAGGTGTGGCTACGCGAGACTAGGGTATTTGTAACGAATGCAAACCATTAGCGAGGAAAACCTGTTCACTTTTGGTTTTAAGGCAAGACACAGATCAAACGAGACAAACACACAATTTTGTTAAATAATTTGCAAATAATCTCATGGGTGTTTTTAAAAAGGTACATTTATATTTAATTTCTGTAGTATTAAACTGCATCAAAATGACTCACTGTACACGGATGACTGCATCATTAGTTTTGAGCGTCATTATCCTTGGAATGTCGCAACTGGCCAATCAGAATCAAGTATTCCAGAGCGCAGTGTAATACAGTAAAGCAATTCTCATAACTTCATAGAGCGATTACAATTATTCCACTGCAGTTGATTTTCTTATTTAATTAGCGTAGGAGTTTTATGTATAAAGAATGCGAGCACACTCATCTATGCCCTCACAGGGGAATAATTTTTCTTTTGGCCGACATTTTTTGCTTTAAGTGTTCATTAGATAATCTCTCTGACACACTGTACATTACATACATACTGTATACCCTCTTCTCTCTCTCTCTCTCTCTCACTCACACACACTCTAAAGTGCAATTTTTACTTCTGTGTTAGTCTTACGCCGTAGCCCACACAGAGACGCGTACCCTACGCCGTAGCCAATGCAACGCGGACCGCAAGCGCTGTGATTTGTCTGCTTGAACCCCCTCCCTTCAGGTCAAAAAAACTCAGCGAAAGTGTCGAGTTTACTCATACGCATTTCCGAATGAATTATCTAAATAAATTATGTGTTTTTCCATATTTAACAACTCAAGCTGCAAAAGTGACTGTTTACTTGCCGCTATCACTGCTAAATGCTTCTCAAACAGCTTACACTACACACTACCTAACGAACCGATTCTTCTTCGGCTCTTATCTTGGTTACACAAGCAACACGCCTGTGGACACTGACGCCTAGTGGCCATTGCCTGTCAACGCGGACAACAAAAAAAAAGTATAAACAAAAAACGGCGCGTTTCCTACGGAGTAGGCCTGACACAGAAGTAAAAATCCACCTTTCCTCTCTGTTCCTCCTTTCAATACTCCCACAGACCTCTTTTCTGTCTTCCTGTGGCTCAGCAGTTTCTTGCTTCTAAATAAAAACCAATTAGTCTTGGCACCGACATTAAATATAGGCCAGAGAAACAAGCCATTCATCTTTAGAGGCTGACACCTCTGGTGCTGTAAGACAACAGGAAGACACGTGAGGAAACCTACAGAGTACCACAGATGGACAGCTAAAGAAGGGAAACACCAAAGGAAACTCTGAAAAAATAACATAAAACACGTCAATGGCCATGTGAAAGCTTGTCTATGCTAACATCGGCCGACACTAGAGCAAGTGCCATTGCACGAGTATTCAGCAACAGTTTAATATACAAGTAGAACATCAAAACGCATTGTCTCTCAGGCCAGATCTTTCAGTTCTGTCAGAGAATATTAATGTGATTTGTGTTTAGTCTGATGGAGTCTGAAGGCATGATACCCCAGGGTTATTTTATTAACACAGACCAGCCAGTACACAAAACACACAGAGTAATACAACTACATTAATTTGAGAGAAATATGTTCAGCACTCTCTTTCCTCAGCCATCAGAACCTACCGGCGTACATGATGTTTCTGCTTTTACACATGTAGGATCTACACATAATCTACACAAGCATGCAATATGTAAGCACACTATATTTAGTGTACTCGTGTATCTGAAATGCATCACATGTCTCTGCATAACCAGGCTGTTGGAAGTGTACTCGATTCCTTGAGGAATATCAAAGTCATCCAAAGTACATAAGAGCCTACATAATTGAAGAAAGTCCTCCAACTTCTGACCATTAAGCCATGCCATATCCTGATGTTAAAGGAATATTTTGAAGAATCTTGGTAACCAAATAACAGCAGTACCAGTGTTCGGTCACCAACATTCTTCAAAATATCTTCTGCATCATACAGGTTTGAAATGACAAGAGGGTGAGTAAATGATGACCGAATTTTCATTTTTGAGTGAACTGTATGAGGCTGTTCAAATAAAGCAAAGTAGGAATGTTACTATTCAGTTTTCTGTAAAAATCTTCCCTAAATTCCAGGCCTCCATACGAATGACTGATCATAATTCACTCTGAACTGATATTTAAACATCAAGAAAAGTCTGTGTACCGTGCCGGCTGAATGAAAATTACACACTAGGGTAGTGGGGCGCAAATGACATCTTTATATTTAATGTGACAGCACCACTGCAGTGACCTTGAAATATGTGCATGATTAGAGTTTGTTTTCACTGGAGTAAAATCTTATATGCCAGTGATAAAAACTGCCAAGCAGTGCCTCTGATGCGCTAATGACCCAACGTATTGATCATTAGGGGTGATTCTGCACGCTCGCAGCAAGAAATTGCAGTAACTGTGATTACAGCCCAAATGCTGTCAAAGTGGTGTGTGAGAGCTGATGCTTTTGAGTTGGGTTAATGAATTACTGGTGGAGGGGCAGTCACAGGCAAACTGTAGCTGACAGTAGGTCCACATGACCTACTTACCATACCATCCCTAAATCCAAAGAGCCACGGCCAGGCATCTTTGCCATGCTTCCCGTGGGCAAGGGGCGGAACAGTGGCAGCCAAAAGCCATGCAATTATTTGTTCAAAACTGACCAGAACAAACAGGGATTACTTTTTCTTGTTAATCAGAAAATGATTTTAAAGGGTGGCATACTGGAAAATTAGAAAGAGGCAATTCAAACCATACAGAAGACTACAAATGCACTTTGGATACAAGACATTCAAGGCACTATAAATATAAAGAGTCAACAATAATACAATTTACGGATATAAATTACACTTTTGTTCATTTGTCATGAGATGATCTAGTCTAGTGTATAAGAACCCAGTGAATATAAGGCTAGCATGCAGAGAAGTATACTGCCACTTGATTCTGAATCCTACGAGCATGCATTCGAAAGAAGGATCAGAATCGATAGTCCCCTCCCCATATGTGGTGCATTTTGTCAATACGGCCCTGATGCGCTGCTAAGGGATACGATAAACTCTACAGTTCTGCGCCTTTTGCTGTGATAAGATCTTTTAGATTTTTTTACTGAGATTCATTCTATAATAAGTGTCATTTAAGGGAAACCTACTCAGTGCAGTCTTCTTGTTTGGTTTACTTGTTTATATGTGTTTTGTTTCCTATACGCCTCATTTGCTGTCACTTCTCTGCAGTACAGTGATTACCTCTTTATCATTGCTCTGAGGTCAAATTCAGCTCAAGTCTATATTTGAAAATGAACTCTATGCCTATGAGAGTGTCAAGTTTTATCTTCTGAAAAGGCAACACTAATGTTCTAATTCAATTTACCATACAAAAAAAAAAAATCATAGGGAAAGCTGTTTGTCTTCCTAATCTAGGAATCGATGGCATTGACAAACTGAGTTGCTCTTGATCAATTGCAATTACTTTTAAGGAAAACCATTGGGATGGAGAAATAAATGATCAGAGTACTGTAGATAAACGGTTGAGACTAACAAAACCTGACACAAAAGGACAAATGGTGTGAAATTATTGATGTGAAAAGACACGTGGGAAGAAGAAATGAAATAGATTTTTCACCCTAAAATATAAATTTAAAAAATAACTTACCCTTTTGTCATTTCAAACCTAAATGAATTTCTTTCTTCCACAGAACACAAAAGAAGATATTTTGAAGAATGTGGGCGGTACCCATTGACTTCCATTGGGGTCCATACAATAGAAGTCAATGGGTGCTGCCATGGTTTGGTTGTATCTTCTTTTGTGTTGTGCAGAAGAAAGTAAGTCATACAGCTTTGGAATGACAAGAGGGTGAGTAAATGATGACAGAATTTTCATTTTTGGTTGAACTGTCCCTTTAAAGGGGTGATATGACACGGCTAAAACAAATATTATCGCAATAATGTTACAATGCATTTGAGATGCAATCATTCACATGGGATGATTCTGTACTATGAAGGACAGCTGGCAACCCCTAACATGATTCATCCAACATCCAGCCACATGTACTGTAAAGCAAACCAGTCACTTTAGCCAGTATTCTATGATGCCATTCATCTGTTGTCTTTGTGTCTCATATAGTACACAACAGCCTGGACAAAGCTGATTTGCATTTGTGCATTTGTCAAGTGGACAGTGGTTAACATTTCATGAAATGGCAGACAGTCCAAATGTGCCCTCAGCACAGAGAAGTAGGACTACAGTGGAAGGCATCTGTTGTCCTTATGATGTATGCAAATCTTCTAATGGAGCGGAAAAACACAGAAGTCCTATTTATTGTCCCCAGAAAAAAGTTTAAAGCATTTCACAACTCAGAGCTACTATAGCCTCATACCCCGAGGACTTAATTTATGATGCATGCAAATATAATACGGGCTTCTATTATACAGAGTGGTTCTGACTTTCTGGTCAGAGTTTAAATTTATCTTTTAAATTTACATACTCTAACAGTGTTTAAAGGTTAAAACCAAAAATAGAACCAGAAATAGGACAGGAAAGGTAAAAATTGTTGCATATTTCAAACGAAAATATTAATTTTTGTATGGACAGTCCATGTACTGTACGTGTACACCTAAGGGTGTTTGATGAATGTACATTATAGAAAAATATAAATATTGTGACTCTTAAAAAAAACATATTCTTTTTTGTAATTAACAGCTAGCTTTATACATTAGAGTGACTTTTCAAGGAAAGAATTACATGCTTATGTTTGATCTATATCTAGAGGAAAGACCAGGTTCTATAATTAGACCGATATTTGTCTCTGAGAGATGCATGCATGGGCTCTGGAGCTCCTTGTTTGCCCACAATACAGCACAAACTGAATGAGTGGGATGGACTGAAAGGAAAAGGCAATCCTAACAATCTCATCTGTCTCCAAGAAGGGAGTAAAATAGATCAGGTGTGGGCTACATACATTCATTATTGTGTTAAAAATCCATGGACCATGTACCAAGACCCTGCTTATGTAAACATTGTCTAACATGATTATCGAACATCAGGGGCTTCATTGCTTATAACATTTAAAACAAAGCTTTCTTTTGGAACGATAACAATGAATTAAATGAAGCAATAATTTTATGTCCCACTCATTGGAGTGTTTTGATTAAAATGTGGATGATGTGCTCATTCTTGGCAGTTAAAGCTTAAGATTTACTCTTGTCATTATTCTGTGGCAAAAATGCGTACAGTAACTCTTTAAGTACGGGGCCAAGGTTGAATTATCAATAGGACAATGACCTGAAAACAAACATCACAATAAAAAAATGGGTCACTCGGCAAAAAACAAGCTTCTGCCATGGCCATCCCAGTTCCCTGACCTGAACCCTATAGAAAATGAGTGGAGAAAACTAAGTAAGCACCAACATGGAGCTGTAAATCTGAAGGATCCTGAGCAACTCTCTACTGTATATAGGAGTTGTCTCGATGTCTTTTTCAAATTATTGAGTAATAGGGGTTGATTAATTATGAGCAATGTGTATTAGAGAGAAAAAATCATAATGACATCCCTCTATTTAAAATTCTCATTATCCAATGAAAGGTTTGATTTTTGTCAAATTTTTCAAGAAAAGATCCAAAGGATTAACAATGCCGATTTATTTTCACAGCCTTCCTTGATCGAATGTACCTAGTGGTTGAATAATTTTGAGCCCAATTGTGTACACTAGAAAGTTTGAATTCATTGTATTACGTTCCTTTGGATTCCTTTATCCTCTACATTATATACAAACTTACATCCCGAAACATGCAGTTAAGTGAAAGGCTTAAGAATTCATGAAGCTCACAAGGTGAAAGAACAGTTTTTAAAGTCTCCTGAAGTGTGTGTCATGTATGTAGGTTTAATTCACAAAGGATAAGGACAGAATACTGCAGATGAAGAAAAAACGTCTTAATGGGAGATTTTAAAAGAGCAGTACTATGATGTTAATGACGTAATCTGCTTATCTTTCTATATTAGTCATACATGACAAGTTGGCTGAACAAAAGGGCTGCAATTTTAACTGATTAAGAAATGTATCCTGAAATATGTCATATATTTGATGGGGATGCTTTGCTTTGAAGTCTGAGAGGAATCAGTAGGAAAAGAGGACTAAGCTGCTTTACCATAAACTCTTCTGAGTGGATGGCACTTTTCAAGTCTATAAGCATTGGCAGAACACCAGAATTGCCATTAGAAACATTGCCTGAAATTGACTGTATAGCAGAATCCGGCCCTTAAAATTGAATCGAGAAGCTACATGACATGTGAGTTTACAGCTGTCCCTCTTAAAAAGATTTGTGAAGATTCATGAAAATCCTTGAATTTAGCAATGAACATGAATGAATATCAACTGTATGTAATACACCTACAGTAGGCATACAGCACCATCAAACCACTCATATTTACTTAAAATGTATATATTACAATTTTGACAGCATTTAAACTTATAATAGTTTAAGCTAATAAATATTTTTTAGCTGTCATTATATGTAAAAAGTTGCATGAAGAATAATTTCTTTTTAATCCTATTTAAGTTCATAAATTTATATTGTATAATTATAATTATATTACATTCTAAAGTTGGTATTTAACAGCGTAAATCCATTTGCATAAAAACCAAATTAACCATGGTTTTACTACAGTAACGTTACCAATAAAAACGGGGTAATTATAGTTAAACCATTGTAAATTTGCGCAAGGAACTATATCTGAATCATCACTGTCATGTCACTGGATCCCTATTAACTTACCTCCTCCTTAAAACTAATGATGAGCTGAAAGTGTAACGCTAGTCAAAAAAAAATGTTACAGTACAGCACAGCAATCATAGTGACATCACGTTGATACCCTAAAATGTGACTCCAGTTTCATATGAACAGCGCGCGCAGTGCAATCGATGCTCGTGCATATGGGATAAACTGTGAATGACGCATACAGGTTACAGGATTTTCTCCCCACGCACGAAAGTCTGACATCTACCCCTCCGCATCTATGACGTGAACAACACGCGAAGCTGTATAACTCACTGAAATATATCACGATGGCCACCCGGCAGGCTGCTAACACGACTTTGCTTTTGCGCATGATACTGCGGCTCCGACGCCACTTCACGCTCCAACTCACCTTGAAACGCGGACCTCTTCGTTTTACGTCGAGAGCGACGGAGAGGCGACCAATCCCCGCCCCGAAGCCTCCCCCGCCGACCAATGAAATTCGAGCGCGGGCGGAGCCGACCGCTAAATTGTCAGCTTGGTTTCACGCTGGCATTGCTATCAAGCCGCGTCTGGCCGCCTCGCGCTGGTGCAGGTGCTCTATTTCATCGAGAGAGGATGCGAAAGGAAAGAAGGGGAGGGAAAGAATGAAGGGAAACGTCGGGGAAAAGTATGCAGGGCGTGCATAAAAGGGTTTCAGCAGCTGACAGCGCGTCTAACGTCCAGGGGCTCGGCTCAGAATGATTTATTGAAAGGGGCACTTTGAGATATGATGAGGTTTTTCTCTGGTTGGCAATAGTACTATGATTTGGTATGTGGCCACTTTGATAGCAAGTGTATTCAGCACCCGAGGAACGGCTGCTCAAGGTGAGTTGAAGTGCAGTATATTATATTCATCCTTAAGATAGTTTGGCAATTGACTTTGCTTTAGTCGCTTGATGTGATTTTCCTGATAAGATCATTTTGACGTCTTTATTTCATTTTTAGATATATTTATGTCTTAATGAGGTCATATTGAATGTTGTGAAGTTAAGAATGTAGAATTTTACAATTGGTTTTGTTTTTATTCTTTCGTATTATATGTGGTTTTCTGTTTATATTTAAGGTGCTTTTCCATTGGTATGTGACGTTTATGTTGAAGTGTTTTTTTAAGTCAGATTGGCTTGCAGAACTGGAAGGATCGAGCTGTTGCTCTTTTCTGCTCTGTTGCTGTATTTTCAGATTCACAATCACCTGTATTAACCACATGAGAAACTTTAGACATGTATATTTCATATTAAGCCACGTAAAGTAAGCATCCATGCATGGGTCATGTAAAACTGCCGAAAAGCTTTACTTGTATATCCGTAGGTGCTTTCACAGCTGCCATTGTGCTTAATAGTATTGGATTGATTTATATCTTTTTATGCTGTTTAGTTTATCTATTTTTTGAATGTGCTTCCATGAATCTTCCTTAGGATTTTAAACAGAAAACACTTTTAAAGGATCCCCATATTTGTAATTCAAGATGTATTTTGTGAAATCCTATTGACCTTAACACTAGCTTAAATAACATGAGTATAAATTAGTGTCTTTTTCAATTTCATACGTCTGGTTTATGGACTTGCATAGCCCTGCAATTCCCAACACGTCCACTAGAGGGCTGTTATTAACGCAGGAAGAATTTTGCTTGGGTCACATTTAACTAAGATTCACCACTAAGAACTGTTCCATTTCATGTACACCTAATAATTCTAAATGTTCCATGCCAAGACGGGAATCATACTTACGTTGATATGAATCTGTAGTTTTTTTTTGCTTTAATGCATCAGAAGCACCAGATGATAATTTCACCTTGGCTAAGATTGAGTTTATTCTTGGGGACAGTGAGAAGTGTCTGACCTCACTGTTCTGACTGTGCACTTTTCCTACATATGCTCGATGTCTCCCTCCTGTGTGTCAGAGCCACGCTGCACTATCCCAGCCCCGCTGCAGCTCTCTCCCTGCCCTCACCCTCCCACCTCAAGCTGTCAGCTGGCAAACGATCCGTTATCACCAGCTATCAACCTGGCCAGGTGCCAGATCTCTGCTCTGTCTAAACAGAGGACTCCGAGGCAGCAGACTGCCTCTTCTGAGAGCCATGAGCTGATGTGTTGCTTCGGGTAAACCCTCAAGGCACAATGCTAGCCGACTGCGTTGAACTCGGTGAGACCTTCAGTCCACCTGGGTATCAGACCATATTTCAGCTTGATAGGAGCAACATTTGTCCCTTTTAAATTAATTTAGCCAAATCTGCATGTCTGGTATTATGTCAGTTTGGCATGTGCTCAGATTTATCTTAAGTTGCCGCCCAGTTGTTTTTGAGTAAATGTACTTTCTGTAGAAGTCTAGTTTCAGACAAATAGAAAGCAAAGCATACAAAAGTGAATGTTAAACCACTTTAGACTGCATTTTGGACTGTAGGATTGTGGTATATCATAGGCAATGATACGTTTTTCTGTCTTAAAGGGATATTTCACAGGCAAAACAAAATGTCCCCATGTTTTACTCACCCTCAAGGCATCCTGACTGAATAAGATTTCTGTCTTCAGATCCTTTAAAAGTGTTTTTTGTTTAAAATCCTAAGGAAGATTCATGGAAGCACATTCAAAAAATAGATCAACTAAACAGCATAAAAAGATATAAATCAATCCAATACTATTAAGCACAATGGCAGCTGTGAATGCACCTACGGATAAACAAGTAAAGCTTTTCGGCAGTTTTCAGTCTCAAATCAAAATTGACTTTCTTCTTGAAGAATAATGCAGTCGAAGTTATAATACCACATATCATTTTACTTCCAAGCAGTAGAATGGGAGTGAATGGGCACTGACTTTTTGAAGCTCCAAAAAGTGTATCCATCGATCAAAGAACTGCTCGACACGGCTCTGTGGTCTTAACGAAGGTCTTCTGAAGCGAATCGATGTGTTTGTTTAAGAGAAATATCCATACTGACAGCGCTAGTAACGTTGATGTCTAGCGTCTGTGCGTGCATGAGGCTTGTTTTTACAGCAAATGACGTTGACGAAAGCTCAGACGGCATCCTATTGGAACAAAACTAAAAATGCAGCGTTCGTCACCGGAACTTACTGCCTGTGTCATTTGTCGGAATATGGGGAAATTTTGTTTTGCCTGTGAAATATCCCTTTAAAAAGCAGACCAGATGAAGTCATCTTGCTAGACAGGATCCCTCTCAGTAGTCGTGCATTGTTGGTTCCCTTTCTGTCGGTCTCTCGACGTTGTGTCGAGCCGACAGATGGGGTTCGTCCCTAAGAACCAATCGCTTCCGACTTCTTAGAAAAGGCCAATGAAATTGGCGAATGAAATTTGCATGCCGGACTCCGCCCCCGGATATCCGGGTATAAAAGGGAGACGGCGTGCCTCATTCATTCACCTTTTGTTCTTCGGAACCTTCGCTCATGATCAACAGACTTCGCTACAAATAGCAACTACAAGACTTCCGGTTCTACGATGTGGTGCAGCGGACTGTCCCTTCCTGCGGCAACTTCCTCTGGGCGTCTCGGCGGTTCCAGAAGTGTTCGAGTTTTTTCTCTAAAAGAGCAAATTTCTCCAGCGTGGCATGTCCCGCTGTTCTCGTGGGTGCAACACACTCATCGAGGAGGGTGATGGACACGATGTCTGCTTCCAGTACGCTGGGGCAGATGTTGTGGATACGTCCTGCCCGCTCTGCGGGCGGTTGACGATTCAGACGTTGCGTCACCACCTCGTCTGCTTCCCGTTCCGTGATGGCAGGACTACGGCTCTGCCGCCCGCTACGGCGAGCAGCGAGGGTGATATGAGGATTACTGTGAGCGCTAATCCATCAGCCACTGGCTCGTGGACCGTTCACACCTCGTCTTGCTCGCTCGCTCGCTCGACTCTGCTCGTTCCCCATGAGACGGTCCCACCGTCTTGTTCCTCAACCACGTATCGGAAACGGTACGTGCTGATGAGATGTCTGTTGCAGCATCGGAGGGTGACTTACTGGCATCAGACTCCGATGATTCCTTGAAGCTCCCTCCCTCGGGGGGTCGAGCTCAGGAAGAAGCGGACGTCGAAATGTCAGCCATGCTTTCCCGGGCCGCCGGCATTGGCTTGCGGTGCAACGCACTGCCTCTCCCAATGCTCGCGGCTGGATACACGGTACCTCTGGCTTGAGAGCGGCTCCAAGCCGCACTCACCCCCAGTGCCATGTTCCCCCGGAAGTGCATGAGGAACTTAGTATGACCTGGAACGCCCCCCTTTGGTGCGTACACGTCAACTAGTTCCATTGCCCTTTCTTCCCTCGATGGTGGGCAGCTAGAGGATATGTCGATCTCCCCCAGGGGCTCGACCTAGACTCCCGTCCAAAGCACGTAGGCTTTTCGGCATCTGAGGTGTCGAGAGCTTACTCTGCTGCGGGCCAAGCTGTCCCCTCTCTCCACGCTATGGCCATCCTGCAGGTCCATCAGGCCAATGCACTGAGAGAGCTCCACGAGGGTAAGACCGACCCAGCGCTTATGCAGGAACTCCGCGCCGTCACCGACCTCGCTCTACGGGCGACCAAGGTGACCGCGCGGGCCCTGGGTCGGGCGATGTCCACACTTGTGGTCCAGAAGAGACACCTCTGGCTGAACCTTGCACAGAGGAGTAATGCCGAGAAAGTCCGCTTTCTCGATGCACCCATCTCGCAAGGGGGGGGCTGTTTGGTGATACGGTCGAGCCGCAGTTCTCGACAGTAAAGGAGCAGACAGAGGATATCAAGTATATCCTCCCCAGCCGCGACTCGACCGCCCTCTGGCCGCCGAGATCCCGTGCACCGTCTGCTTCACAGCAGCCCTGGTCCTCTTCGAGACATCGAAGAGGAGACCACCACCCCGTCAGCAGCCGCGGCGGAAGCCAAAGCGGCCCTCATGGGAAGACCCCAGGGAGATCGAGAATACCTTCGGGCCCGACCCCAGCCATTCCATCGCTGGTTGGTCGATCCGGGACGGTTCCTGCCCTGTCCCAACAGCCCACTTCTAAGAGTTTTCTCTCTCTCTGGGCGTTTATCACAGCCGCTCTCACCCTCTACATGACGGTGTTCGGCAACTCGACATTGCGTCACGGCGAGACCCAATGTCGAGGATAATCAGCAGCCTAAGCACTCTCAATCGACGGTGCGTTGTGCCACATCATCGTCTGGGTATTATCACAGCTGCTCTCACCCTCTACATGACGGTGTTCAGCAACTCAACATTGCGGCAAGACCCAATGTCGAGAATAATCATCAGCCTAAGCACTCTCATTCGATGGTGCATTGTGCTACATCATTGCCAGGCAGGTAAAACTGCAGAGCCGATCTCCTCTCCGGGGGCCCGCCCACGGCGAGGGATCTGCACTGCCAGCCATCGAACCACCCCCGGGAGGTCGATGAAGCAGAACGTACCCCTAGCCTCCCTGTCTCGGTCCCTGGGAGCCTGACAAGAGCTTCCCAAACCGTCACGGTGACTATTGGATACGGTCCGTCTCGGCTACGCGATCCAACTCCCCAGACGCCCGCCCAAGTTTCGGGGCATCCTCTCAACCTCAGTCAGAGGCAAGGATGCTCCCGTGCTTCGGGCCGAGGTCGCCACCCCTCTGGAGAGGAAGCGATCATGCTCGTCCCTCTAGCCGAGATGCTCAACGGGTTTTACAGCCCGTACTTCATCATCCCCCAAAAAGCGGGGGTCGCTAGATCTGCATACCCTGAACAGGCACCTACTCAAGCTGCCGTTCAGGATGCTCACGCAGAAGCACATCCTGGCATCTATCAGATGTCAAGATGGATTCATCGACCTGAAGGACGCTTACTCTCATGTCTCGATTCTCCCTCGTCATCACCCGTTCCTACAGTTCACTTTTGAGGGTCAGGCATATTAGTACAGAGTCCTCCCTTTCGGTCTGTCCCTGTCCCCACGAGTCTTCACGAAGATCGTGGAAGCTGCCCTCACTCCCCTCAGGGAGAGAGGTGTGCGGGTACTAAACTATCTCGACGACAGGCTCATTTGACACACTCGCGAGATCTGTTATGTACACACAGGGACCTAGTGCTTTGGCACCTAGATTGATTGGGACCACAGGTCAACCGAGAAAAGAGCAAGCTCTCCCCTGTGCAGAGCATCCTCTTTTTTGGTATGGAACTCAACTCTGTCTCCATTACAGCGCGACTGCGCTCAGTCAGTGTTGAACTGCCTGGAATATTTCAAGCAGTCAGCGGTCCCCCTGAAATTCAGAGGCTCCTGGGCACATGGCATCCTCGGCGGTGGTGATACCCCTCGGGTTGATGCACATGAGACCGCTCCAACACTAGCTACAGAGTCGAGTTCCCTGGAGAGCGTGGCACACTGGCAGCAGGCGGATGGTGATTACGCCTCTCTGCCGATGCACCCTAACCCCTGGTCTTCAATGACCTTTCTACGGATGGGGGTCCCTCTCGGGCAGGTCCCTGCAGGGTTGGGGTGCCATGTGCAACGGGCACGCAGTGTCGGGGCAATGGACGGGCCCCCGCCTGCGCAGGCATATCAACTGCCTAGAGTTGTTGGATGTGCTACTTGCACTGAAGGGGCTACAACCTCTCGTGCAGGACAAGCACGTGCTGGTCCGGTCGGACAGCACAACTGCCATAGCGTATATCAACCGTCAGGGTGGCGTTTGCTCACGGCAGCTAACACGACTCGCCCGACGCCTCCTCCTGTGGAGTCCGCAGGTGAGCAGATCCCTGCGAGCCACACATATCCCAGGCGACCTGAACCAGACAGCCGATGCGCTCTCTCGTCAGTTGACGCCTCGCGGAGAGTGGCTACTCCACCCCCGCGCAGTCCAGCTCATTGGGTACAGTTCGGGCGGGCTCAGGTAGACCTGTTCGCCTCCCTGGACACCACCCATTGCCCGCTAGGGTACTCCCATCCGAGGCCCCCCTCGGCACGGATGCTCTAGCGCACAGCTGGCCGTGGGACAAGCGGAAGTACGCCTTCCCCCCAGTGAGCCTCATTGCACAGACTCTGTGCAAGGTCAGGGAAGAGGAGCATCAAGTGTACTAGTTGCGCCATACTGGCCCAACCGGACTTGGTTCTCGGAGCTAATGCTCTTGACGACAGCTCCCCCCCGACCGATTCCCCTGACAAAGGACCTGCTTTCCCAGGGGAAAGGCACTTTATGGCATCCCAGGCCAGACCTCTGGAACCTCCATGTCTGGCCCCTGGACGAGATGAAGAAATCCTGAGTGGCCTACCCCCTGCGGCGGTTAAGACCATCACTCAGGCTAGGGCCCTGGCCACTAGGCGGCTATACGCCTGTAAGTGGTGCCTCTTCTTATCCTGGTGCTCTTCTCGAAGAGAAGACCCGCGGAGTTGCTCGATTGGGAACATGCTGTCCTTCCAGAGACTCGAGAGTAATCTCTCCCCTTCCACACTGAACTTGTATGTAGCCGCTATTGCCGCTCATCACGACCCAGTTGCTGGTAAGTCTCTAGGACAGCACAACCTGATCAATTGTTTCCTAAGGGGTGCGGGAAGGCACTGCCTCACCTGCGCTCCGTACCCTCTTGCGACCTTGATGTGCTCCTGGAGCCCCTCGGAAATGCCGCTCTTTCTCACCTCATGATGAAGACGGCTCTCTGGATGGCGCTCAAGAGGGTAGCGGACCTACAAGCATTCTCCGTGTCCACAGATTGCCTAGACCTCAGGCCCGGTGATTCTCACACTATCCTGAGACCCCGGCCCGGCTACGTGCCCAAAGTTCCCACCACTCCCCCTACACCAGGTGGTGAACTTACAGGCATTCCCCACCGGGGAGGAAGACCCAACCCCATCTGTGTTGTGTCCAGTACGCGCATTGCGCCTCTGCTTGGACCGCACGCAGAGCCACAGGAGCTCTGAGCAGCTCTTTGTCTGTTTTGGAGATCAGCAGGGAGGGCTGTCTCAAACAGAGATTGGCGCACTGGATCATGGACGCCGTCACTACGACGTACCTGTCCTAAGATCGCCCGCGCCCACTGGGTGAGAGCTCTCTCCACACGGAGTACAGCCTCCTTGTGGGCACTGGCTCGAGGCGCCTCTCTGGCAGACATCTGCAGAGCTGCGGGTTGGGCTACACCCATCACCTTCGCGAGGTCCTACAGCCTCCGCGTAAAACCGTTATCAGCTCGAGTCTTGCAGGCATCAGGCAAGACTGACGGTCGGTAGGGTGTACGCCTATGACAGTACCTTCCCCCCTTTCTCCTAAGGGGGTCAGCGTACTAAACTAGCCTCCCTTCTTCCCCCACTGGGTGAAGAACAGGCACTCCATCCATCACTAAGCAAGCACCTCCTGCGGGCGGGCTGGGCAGAGCAGCCCTGCCCCTTAGGCCGGGTACCAACTGAGTTATCCACAACATAGCTCTAACCGGACCTAGTGCTACCAGACGTTGTAACCCCCCAGCAGGGCAGTTCCGTCTGATGTATCTTCATGATTGGTTCCCACCTTGGTAACCCATGACCTTCCCTAGGTGGACCTCCACCTCGCAGTTAACTCCTTCAGTCCGCACATTCTTCCCATGAGTTCTCCCCCATCGGTGAGACCATGTTGGTATCTCCACTAAACTCCTCCCTCCGTTAGGAAGTGGTCTCTGTAGCGCATCCCCCGCTTGAGGAAGTAGCGCTTACCCAGTGGCCTTACGGTACCAGGCGCTGTTAGAGAAACAAGGCCGCCGCCTGTGAGGCCGAAGGCAGGGGCCTTCCCACCTTTCAAGTAAAGCTCTGGGACCCCCTACCTACCCACTGGTAGGTTACAATTTCACGGTAGTGTTCACGGCTGACACGCCCAGGCCAGTCACCGTCGCTTCGCTAGAGATTGTGACAGGGCACAGTGTTGTGGCGTTTTCCATAGGAACCCCATCTGTCGGCTCGACACAACGTCGAGAGACCAACAGAAAGGGAACGTCTTGGTTACGTATGAGGGAACGAGACGTTGCGTCCTTCTTGCCACAACACGTGCTGCCCACTGCAGCAGTCGTGAGAGGTCTCAGGCTCCTCAGAACTAAGGTGAATGAATGAGGCACGCCGTCTCCCTTTTACACCCGGATATCCGGGGGCGGAGTCCGGCATGCAAATTTCATTCGCCAATTTCATTGGCCTTTTCTAAGAAGTCAGAAGCGATTGGTTCTCAGAGACGAACCCCATCTGTCGGCTCGACACAATGTCTCGTTCCCTCCATCAGGGAACTGAGGTTACATCCGTAACCAAGACGTTTCTTAAAAGTCCAATGTGTAGCTTTTTGGAGGATCTAAAAAAAATGCAGAAATGCAATATAATATACATAACTATGTCTTCAGAGATATATAAAGACCTTACATAATGAAGTGTTATGTTTTTATTACCTCAGAATGAGCTATTTCTAGCTAAATACTAGGGTTACGCGGTAAACTGGTTCTGGAAATTTACCGGTACATGTTAGATTTCAAACGGTTCAATACTAGAATTTTGCTTGTTTCGGTACTTGAAACACTGCTGTTCCAAAGTTCACCACTATGCGACAGTATGCCACAGAACTGACGCAGAACCGGCAACATGGAAGAACAATATGAATCGCTCTACAAGCACTTTTGCGAACATTTAAACTAGGGCTGTCAACGTTAACGCGTTAACGCATGCGATTAATTTTTTCAAATTAACGCGTGAAAAATATTTAACGCAATTAACGCAGCATCCGTTTGTTTTGACATTCTTTGTCTAGCGTTACATTATGTAATCACGCTCTTATTCGTGTACAGCAGGGCTAGTCAACTGGCGGCCCGCGGGCCAAATGTGGCCCGTCAATCATCTTTACCTGGCCCGCCTTAACATTTCAAATAAGTGGAGAGACTTTAAGAACGGTGTGCTTTAAATGCACGTCCTCCTGAGACACCACATCTTTAAAAGCCCAAAACACTGCTACATAATTCCCGCGGCTCATAATGATTTACGTCTTATAAAGCGATTTGATCGGTCAGTCCAAGAAACTTAATGTTATTTACAACGTTATAATCAGTAATGCATTGCACAGCCACAGGCAATCGGTTTGCGCACGCGATAGGTCGTGTACTAAAACGCGTTTTCTGCCCTTGAAAGTAGGATAACTGTAGGAAGGGTACACCACGTGAACTTATAGGGCTCTGCCCTATGTGCGTGGGGCACATGAATGCGATTGGAATTCACCCGAAGATGTGATAATAGCGTTCAATTTCTTGCACAGATCAATTGACTGTTTTTTAAGACGCTTATTTAACGTCACAAGGGGCAGGGATTACTTTTGTGTTGAATGTATTTGCGTTTTTTACTTTTATTGATTTAACTTTAATTAATTCAACCAAATATCTTCTTGAAAAAACAATGCCACCCACATCTTGGATGTACTGGAGAACTGTGGGTGAGTAAATTAGCAGCAATTTTTGGGCTTAATGTAATGCATTAAGGAATATAAAATACAGTTAAAAAGACAATTTCCTTTTTAATTTAATATCATGAAAAGGCACAAATACTGGATGCAATATTTGTGTGCATGTTTTAATATATGGCCTATAAGTAACAGCAACAAAAACAGTATAAAAGGAACAAAACGAAATAAATAACAGAAATACAAAATAACAGAAGAAATGAGGATATGGTAAAAAAAACTGGCCCGCATCCTATTTATACTTTTGGAGTCTGGCCCTCAAAGAAAAGTAGTTGAAGACCCCTGGTGTACAGGCTTTTAAACCACTTAAGCGCGATTTTAAACAGTTGCTTTGACGCGTTCAATGAAGATAGACAGCTTCTAAACTGTGGGACGCGGCAAAACGCAACGCGAGGTCCAGTCTGGTGTAAATAGTCATGGGCTGAAGGCTGCGTCGGTGAATCTCTGTCAGACAGCGCATCCGTGTTAAGTTCTCTTTCGTGCTTGAATGGATAAAGCCATACAAGATTACGTCAGAAAGCCCGTTTTGTCT
The DNA here is from genome assembly GCF_024868665.1 of Triplophysa rosa. Lineage (NCBI taxonomy): Eukaryota > Metazoa > Chordata > Actinopteri > Cypriniformes > Nemacheilidae > Triplophysa > Triplophysa rosa. Next base: position 11,701,867 of record NC_079908.1, read on the forward strand.
AGCATTTTCTTAAGCAAGACTTCAAAGTGTAAAATAAAATCTTAAATGAATGCAAAGAGTTGTGAAAATGGGAGTGTGGTGACGGTCAGATCTGTGTACTGAGACAGCTGCGGATGATGAGAGAAGATGAAAAGAACGATTGACAACTTTTTCGTTAAGAATGTTAAGTTAAGGCCCGATCCGTCCAGAAAAGCAGACGAGTGAAGCGCTTAATCTTGCAACTTAAATACATATGCAGAATACAAGAATTTCCCCTGCTAAGGTACATAACAGCAAAGATAACGAAATGTGTTGCAAGTATTGTATGCATGTGAAGCTAATGCAGGAAACATGTTTAAACTTTATGCACTAAACTATTGTATAAAGATCTCTAACAATACTGCAAAGCATACAAAACGTTATACATCACGCTAAATACTATTTATTTGTAAGTCGCTATTGATAGAAGCCAAACGTGTATCAATGCAGCTTTCATGAAGAATAATCACTAAAAGCCTTCAGGTCTCGCGGGTTGTTTGAGATATGCGCGCGCCCAGAGAGTCAGGGTACAAAATACTAAACGGAGTTCTCTTTCACGCCTTCTTACTCTGAAACGGACATATTAACACAAAATAACCTAAAAATTCCCATATTAACAAGAAACCTTATAAAGGTATTCAGTTTGTTTCGTGACCAAACAGTTGGGAAACAAAACACATGTTCCAGTATATTGCGCGAGCTCTTAAAGGGGCAGCAGCATAATAAAGATCTCTGTTTATAATGTTCATCAAACAACAACGGACGGGCCCAAAACACTCACTGATATTAAAGGAATTGTGTTCTCTTATAGGAGTCGTTCACAACTAATAAAGGAAGAAAGTAGCTTTAAGAAAGACGTGCTTTAAATATGGTAAAGTGTTGAAAGAGAGTTTACATATACAATAAAAATAATTCAATCATAAACAATGATTTGTATTAATTTCTAATTTATTTATTAATGTATTAAACACATTTTAATGAAGTTTTAGTGATTCTTTTTTCTTACCTCACCCCACGATTCTGGTGCTATCAAATTAAGGGCTGGTGCCACCAACTGAATAACTTGGTAGCACCAGTGCCACCTCTCTCAAGTGTTAGTCTAGAGCCCTGCTTTCTTGTAGAATTGTGCTTCAAATAAAGAACTTTATGTTGACCAGATTGTTAGTTAATCATTTACAAGTCAATATTGCCTATATCGACAGCGATTTAAAAAAAAAGTGAACTTGTAAAACTGCGGTGTTACATGCGATGCGGTCGAAAATTTGGGTGCACCTAACTTTTGTAACTTTAGGTGCACCAGTGCAACCAGTGCAAAAAGTTAGTCTAGAGCCCTGAGTTCTGGAATCCAACCATTTAGCCTACTTTAGTGAGCTATTTTCATTTTATGCAACTCTACACATTTACTATTACTATTATTAGTTAATATTACTCCACTAGGTCTGAAATTAATATTGTAAGTTTTAGTCCCCTGGAACACACTACAAACATGATGATCTTATAGATACATAGAACCATGCTGAAAAAAAAATAGATTTAATGGTATTAATGTTAAATCCAAAAACACACCTACAAAAAATAATTTTATAATGGTTTTAATGGAAAGGGCTAATGGTTCATAATGGTAATCATTAGAATCTCTGTGATGGTTTCTGTTGTTTTTTTAGCAAGGATGCGTTGCTGAAAAAACACTGATTAATAGAAATGGAAACACTGGCAGATTAATATGCAAATTTGTCCTATGGTGTGACAGCAAAAATGTAGGAAAAAAACTATGAAGAAAAATCATAACATAAATAAACATAAACATAAATATTAATAATATAAAATATAATATTAACAGTTTGTTTTCTAAATTTTGATATGTCACACTGTAGGACACCGTAGGATTTATTCATCAACTACCCATTTATTGTTCAACAACGCCAATTTTCCTGAAGCATGTCCTTAAGTTGTTGGTATTAATAAAGTGTTTATAATGCTAATACTTGATAACTCACATGGTTTCTAGAGAGCAAAGGTTTTGTCATATTGTATTTTCATCATTCAGGTTGGATTTCAGGTTTATTTATTTATTAAACAAATCAACTGATATTGCCATCAGCAAAAAGCTATTGGACTGTCACTGCAGAGTCGCTTTCACTCAAAAATGGCGGAAACACATGGCTGCTACTGGGCGCGAGTGTTGCAATGGAACGTTCTATTGAGTTTCACCTCTTGGTATTCTATACTCTTTGTAAATACTTTATTTAAATATTATATAAATACTCTTTTAACCATTGCTTCCATTGTTTCCCTCATCTGGATAAGCTTTGGATAAAAGCGTCTGCTAAATGACTAAATGTAAATGTAAATGTCTTTTGGCAAAGAAGCAAAAATGTGATGACACCTTAGTCCTGTGTCAGTCGCCGTAGTGCTTCGAAAGGTAGGGAGGAGAGGTGGAGTGAGCCGTTGGTTGCAATTTGCAACCTCACCACTAGATGCTGCTAAATTCCATACACTGGAGTGGACCTTTAAAAGTCCAGTCAGTAATATCTAGCAGCAAGGTTGTCAACCAACCGCTGACTCCACCCCTCCCCCTCCCTTTCAAAACACTACGACGGCTGACATAACATGGCGAATTATATGCAGAGGGGCCCACGGTGTATGTAGATAGTAATATCTTATTCTAAGGTAATAAAAACAAAACGCTTTATTCTGTAAGCTAAAGGCATAGCTATGTATATTATATTGCATTTCTATCAATAGATTATCCCAAAAATTACACACTGGACCTTTAAGTCTGTATACTGCCTGCCTACATTGTTTAGCTTTTAGAAACAGCTAGGTGGTGATTTGAGTTAATGTGGCTGTATGTGAAATGATGTTGATCAGTTTTAGCAGTTAGCACCTGCTAGCAGACTAGATGCTACTGGGTGGGTTCTAGATCCACAGGGCAACACGGGCATAGCCATCTAAAGAAAGCTAATGCTTCTGTGTTCAATACAAAACCTGTTAGAGGACAGACCTGACAACTGCTCATGTTTAAGAAGTGTTGGATAACATTGGATGTGTCTTCCAACAGTCATCACTTTTTATCCCCAGGCTCTGATGGTTTGATCCTTATCCAGCGGACTGATAAGTGTGTAGGCATCTTCCCCATGGAGAATTTCATGATATCTAGCCATGATAACATGATATCTAGCCATGTTACTAACACACAAGTCACGGCAGTATGTCACTTTGATATAGTCATTTCTGTCTCACAGCTCTACAGATTGCAAAGAAAGAGCCCTTAAATTGTGACATTGTATCTCATTGGCTCTCTTGACGGACACATTCATATCATGTCATTATGATTTATAATGTCAGCTTTAATCCAGCCAAAATCCATGGCAGGCGTTGTAATCAAACAATGGGAAGTGGCTGACTTGCGCTGAACGGCTCCAGTTGGCTCCAGTGATTCTGGGTAAGGGGTTTAGATTACACAGAACAGTTTGGAGATTACAGCAGTTTGAACACATGTATTATGAAGTTGGCGAGTGTTTTCTGTTTTTTTTGCCTTGATGTGCAGAGCAGCCAGAGATAAGATAAGAAAAATAGGAAGGAAAGGAGGTAGACCAAGAATTCCCTATTGAAAAAAAGAGTATATGCTGGTTGGGTAGGTGTTGAAGCATGGCAGCGGGTTTGTGCTGGTTTAAGATGGTCATGTGCTGGTTTATGCTGGTCCTGAGCTGGTTTAAGATGGTCTTAGGCTTTTTGTAGGCTTAGGACCAGCTCACGACCAGCTTAAACAGCAAATGACCAGCACAAACCAGCTACCATGCTTCAAAACCTACCTAAGCAGGATATGCCATTTTTTTCAACAGGGTTGGCCGGACTCAAATCCCAGTCACTTGTTTTCAGAAAATTTGGTCCGCTTTGTCATTTATTTGTCACATAGTAAGATATGTGATAAATTGTTGTTTAGTCATATTGCAAATACATTATAAGCCTTGGACAAGTGGTGATATGGCAGAAAGGGTTATCTGAAGAGAAGCTGGCACACCTTGAATTCTAAAGGACTGGCACAAACCGATTCAAGACATCTTGTTCAATTTTAAACAGAGGAAAACGGTACAACTTCACATGTTTCCCCTGTGCAATAGAATCTGACGAGAGCGTCTTATCTCTGTCTGGATTCCATTTCTACTTTCTCAGCACTTCAAAGGCTGTATCCTGTCTGTGATACTCTCTTTCCAAAACATTCAGTCTGGTCCGCCACCACAGCCCGTTAAAAAGCCTGTGCCTGAGAACAATTCTCATTGAAACAATAGAAGAGTTTGTCTCATTCAAAAGTTTGTAGGTGGAGCGTTTCAGATGTTTCTGAAATCCACAGACTCCTCTGTTGGCTCATTGTGCTTTTGAGTCTGTACCTGAGTACCCAAGTCTTCATTTATCTTTTTGGGGAGAATAATGGCGCAATGGAATGATTTCTGATTTCTTGAGTTACTATATGTGTTGTTCTTCTCTGTTGTCTTAAAAATGGCCTGATTTTCATTTTGCAGCGTGACAATACATTTTTTCTAAGGTTTTATAACCAATGCACCACCATTAAAGCTATACCATAACACCCCATTTAATATATTATTACAGTGCCTGGAAAGCGTTTTTTGGTCTCTAGGAAATCTGTCACTGCTGACATACCGTACATATGCCTTGAACCTTAAGTGCACTGGCATACATTTTTCACCAAAGGCAGGACTGTGCTCTGATTGATGTGAATAGAATGTAACTAGCCACTGCTGGCCCAGGGCGACTGGCTTGTTCCATAAAAGTCAGTAACCCTTATATGTCAATCAGCTGGTGTTTGGTCCCCCTCACCCCCACCCATAGCCTTCCTTTGTCTGACAGATATAAGACAACACTAGTGAAAGATGTTCCATATTAAGATACTTTCAAAAGAGCCCTGAGGAATTTGGTTAATAATGCATGACTTTGCTCTGGTGTTGGACGGCAGTATGTTTCTAATTCAGACTCATCAGCATGTGAAATACACCCCCTCTATATCTGATAATTGTTCTGGTAGAGTATTGCACTTACAGCTTCAAGGTCATTTGTTTTTAATTTCCAGGGAACACCCATTCTAATAAAATTGGATTCACCTTGAAGTCAGTTGTAAAACATCATCCAAGTGCGTGATTCTAATATGCCAGTTTCTAACCAAAAGTTACTCAGTTTACTTGCTAGCACTATGCTTTGGCAACTGAGTTACAACTGGTATACAAGTTACTGGAGTAGTGGCCAAAAGTGATGTTCAACTTTGGACAAATGACATCTTTGCTTTATATTCAAATATTTTATTAAAGAGGTATTAAAAACTTTTTTTTCATGTTGCATAGTTGAACAGGACTTCAAATCAGTCTATCTGTCCATCCGGTTTTCTTCCCACCTCTGCCTCATTTTCGATTTCAGCATGGCAGCAGAGTGAAATGTCTTGGTTACGGATGTAACCTCGGTTCCCTGATGGAGGGAACGAGACGTTGTGTCGAACCGACAGAATGGGGTTTGTCTTGAGAACCTATCATCTTCTGAGTATTTAGAAAAGGCCAATGAAAATTGCCGAATGAAATTTGCATGCCGGGCTCCTCCCCGGATGTCCGGGTATAAGAGGGAAGCCGGCGTGCTCATTCATTCACCTTTGGTCTGAGGAGCCTAAAGCATCCTCCCCTGACCGCTGGGGTGGGCGGCCAGTGTTGTGGCATGAGGGACACAACGTCTCGTTCCCTCCATCAGGGAACCGAGGTTACATCCGTAACCAAGACGTTCCCTTTCTGTCGGTCTCTCGACGTTGTGTCGAACCGACAGAATGGGGTTCCTATGGAAAACGCCACAGCACTGAGCCGCGTCACAATCTCTGCGGAGCGACGTTGACTGGCCTGGGCGAGTCAGACGAACACGCTAGCGCGAAATTATGACCTTCCAGTGGAGAGGAAGGGGGACCCAGAGCTTTCCACAAAAAGTTGGGAAGCCCCCTAACGCCGGCCGTCACGGGCGGAGGCCTGATTCTCTAAATGGCGAGAAGCCGCCCGGCACCGTACGGGCCACTGGGTAAGCATCATCCCCCCGTGGGGGAAAAACGCTGCAGAGGCCACTACCTACCGTAGGGAGGAATTAGTGGAGACACCACATGGTCTCACCATCAGGGGAGAACTCATGGGAAGAATGTGCGGACTGCAGGAGTTAACCGCAAGGTGGGAGTCCACCTGGGGAGGTCATGGGTTGCCAAGGTGGGAACCATTCATGAGGATACATCAGACGGAACAGCCCACGGAGGGGGGGTTACCACGTCTGGAGCACTAGGTCCGGTTAGAGCTATGTGGGAGATAACTCAACTGTTCCCCGGCCTAAGGGGGCAGGGCTGCTCTGCCCAGCCTGTCCCCTGGAAGGGTGCTTAGTGATGGATGGAATGCCTATTCTTTACCCGAGGGGAAAGAAGTGAGGCTGGATCGCCACTGCTCCCCCCGAAGGGGGAAGGGCTTCCGCAGGCGTACGCCCAACGGCTGCCGGTCCTACCTGTTGCCCTGCAGGACGCGGGCTGACACCGGTTCAACGCGGAGGTTGTAGAACCTCGCGAAGGTATTGGGCGTAGCCCAACCCGCAGCTCTGCAGATGTCTGCCAGAGAGGCGCCCTGAGCCAGTGCCCACGAGGAGGCGACACCCCGAGTGGAATGCGCCTTAACTCCTAAGGGGCAGGGGCGATCTTGCGACCGGTATGCCAAGGATATGGCATCCACGATCCAGTGCGCCAATCTCTGTTTGGAGACAGCTCTCCCCTTCTGCTGTCCTCCAAAACAGACAAAGAGCTGCTCAGAGCTTCTGAAGCTCTGCGTGCGGTCCAAGTAGAGGCGCAGTGTGTGTACTGGACACAACACAGATGGGGTTGGGTCTTCCTCCCCAGTGGGGAGCACCTGCAAGTTCACCACCTGGTCCCGGAAGGGAGTGGTGGGATCCTTGGGCACGTAGCCGGGCCGTGGTCTCAGGATAACGTGAGAGTCTCCAGGCCCGAATTCTAGGCAACCCGAGGACACAGAGAATGCTTGTAGGTCCCCTACCCTCTTGAAGGAGGCGAGCGCTACCAGGAGGGCCGTCTTTATCGACAGGCGAGAAAGATCGGCCTCTCCTAGGGGCTCGAAGGGGGGCCTCTGGAGGCCCTCCAGGACCACTTGGAGGTCCCAAGAGGGTACGGGGCACGGGCGAGGCGGATTCAACCGTCTCGCGCCCCTCAGGAACCTGGTGACCAGGTCGTGCTGCCCTAGAGACTTACCAGCAACTGGGTCGTGATGTGCGGCTATAGCGGCAACATACACTTTCAGTGTGGAAGGGGAGAGGTTCTTCTCAAGTCTCTCCTGGAGAAAGGACAGTACGTACTTGATCGAGCATCTCTGCGGGTCTTCTCCGTGAGAAGAGTACCAAGACGAAAAGATGCGCCACTTGAAGGCATACAGTCTCCTAGTGGCCGGGGCCCTAGCCTGTGTGAGGGTCTCTACCACCGCTGGGGGTAGGTCGCTCAAGATCTCCTCGTCCCGTCCAGGGGCCAGACATGGAGGTTCCAGAGGTCTGGCCTGGGATGCCAAAACGTGCCCTTCCCCTGAGAAAGGAGGTCCTTCCTCAAGGGAATTGGCCAAGGGGGAGTTGTTGTCAGGCTCACCAGCTCTGAGAACCAAGTCCGGTTGGGCCAATAGGGCGCAACTAGTAGCACTTGATGCTCCTCTTCCCTGACCTTGCACAGGGTCTGTGCAATGAGGCTCACTGGGGGGATGGCGTACTTCCTCTTGTCCCGCGGCCAGCTGTGCGCAAGGGCATCCGTACCGAGGGGACCGTCGGACAGGGAGTACCAAAGCGGACAATGGGTGGAGTCCGGGGAGGCAAACAGGTCCACCTGCGCCCGGCCGAACTGCTCCCATATGAGCTGAACCGCGTGAGGGTGGAGTCGCCACTCTCCACGAGGTGACCACTGACGAGAGAGCCGGTCTGCTGTCTGGTTCAGGTCGCCCGGGATGTGTATGGCTCGCAGGGAGCTGATCACCTGCTGACTCCACAGGAGGAGGCGTCGGGCGAGTCGTGTTAGCTGCCGTGAACGAATGCCACCCTGGTGGTTGATATAC